>NW_027490389.1:0-300000 GCF_050948175.1 Xylocopa sonorina | reverse complement strand
TAAGTTGCTTTACCAAAGAATAAAAGTATCTGAGGCTTACAAATCGGAGCATTACATAACAAACGTGCATCACATATATAATATTACATGTAATAAAAGATGAAGACCAAAAAGATCGTACATAAGTTGAATCCACAATGCGGTCATAGAGATACAGAAGCGGCAAAAATTCCAAACAATAATTTAAAAAATTCAAAAAGAGGGGAGTGAAAATCCATCTCCTTGACGATGATAAGGAACAAGTCTGCCTCATGTACTACAATATCCCAAGCAGCCAGTGATTGGCACGCCAATGACAACGGATGGAACGAATTCCGTGACAGAACTGTGCTAACAAAGTGCTCCTACTCAGCTTTCGAAATGGCATACTGTTAGTACTGGGGCGGCATTCGTATCACGGCACTATTAAAGCACCGAGATATAGCACACGGGCTACACGGCCGTGACAATGACACTATCAGCTCACCATAGCTACACGCGTGGTTGTGGCGTAGGCTGACATTTACTAATGGGGAAGCTGTTTCCATAAAAATTATAAGCAAATATGAAAAATGACTAAACTGTGCAATTTATTTATTTTGATTCCAAAATAGATACACCGGCACAAAACAAAGATATAAGAACTCGATTTTATTATTTTCTATAAACTAGCTCGATAGGACGATTTTTTCCATAAAGTCGATAATTACTTTGTCATAAAAATATACACACTTATTTTATATATATTTTCTTCAATTATTGTTGCAAATTCATGCAATTGAGGGTTACATTAAATACGATGACAGCATGTTATTTCAAAAATTACACAAGGCGAAGTTAGGGACGCAACAGCATGAATTTTTATTTTATAAGTAATATTTTTTTGATAAATAATATTTTTAGTCTATGATGGATTGAAAGAAATATATACGACTCGCTCAATAACTATAAATATAGGAAAACGACCATCAAAATGTCTATCAATACTCATATGCTGAACATCTACTGACATCTAACGGTTCTAATTTGTATGAAAGCACAGGTTCCCCATTGCCAAATGTGATCCTGCGTCATTGCTGAGGAGATTCATGAATGGAGCGATGATACGCGTGTGACCATAGTGCTGGTGCTGTGCGATTCGCTTGTCTAGAATGTGCTGGTAACACGTTCTGGCATTTTAGTTAACGAATCCGGTCACAGATGACTACGAATCAGTTGACACTCCTCGGAAGTGGCAATATAGTGCCGGCGTGGTGTCGCTACCATCTTGCCGTTTGTTATCTGGGATGCTTTTTAGTGCATTATTCCGAATTGAATTTGAACACATAGCTACTTAATCGCAAATTTGTATGTACTGTGACGTGGTGACGTCACAAGGCTCGCACACCCCCCCCCCCTGCTTCGGTTAGACTAGCTCGCAGATCACCACCCATGCGAGAAGCGCGACACGGACCATTGCGATAGCTGTATTTGCGAGGAGCGTGAAATACACGATGGTAGAACCTTCCCCCCCCCCCTCCCGTTCGTTTCTCTCTCTCCGTTCGACGGATAAGACTGGCGAGCTGATGGAAGAAGCGACCTATAAGACGCCTCTTCGGCGGATAATAAGACCGCAGGTTCGCGGAAGGGCTGTGCGCCGAGGTAGCGTGACGGGCTCGACGGTGGAGGAGTCGGGAAGTGAGCAAGAAGAGACCCTGAAGCCCGAAGGATACGATCCAGAGCTCTGCAACGATAAGACCGCTGCCATAGTCCATGGAGACAAACAGGATGGTTCTCGGGTGTGAGAAGGACCTCTACCACTCCCTTGAGCCCATGGAGAGGTAAACTCAAGATGCACAGCGGAATTGCAGGTGAGCCGTGGAAAGCGCGGCGCGCGACACGCGCCGCAGTTCAAATAATCCAGAGGACCCCCTCTAGACACACCAGAGGGGGCGATCAGGGAAGATCGCCGAAATCCACCGATCGATGCCCCGAACAATACCGAAGCGTATGGCCCTACCCCATCAAGGAGCCCTAAGGAGGATCTAAGGGGATCCGAAGACCCCCAGCAAACCTATATAATGAGCTAGCCAGCACGAAGACAGCCTCTTATTCTTCTGAACGACATAGCGACTACTTAGCGAGCAACCGAGCAAGCGATTATACGGAGCGATTCGGAGGAGAGAGAGAGAGAGAGAGAGAGAGGGAGAGAGAGGTAGACGGACTGAACGAGATCCATACTTGTTGGAAACGAGAACGTGAGTCCTTATACGCTAAAGCGTCCCATTTGTTCCCTGCCGCAATTGTGATATCGCGTATTGTAATTTGTATTGTATAACGGGTGGTGATCCACGGTCATTCGCGGCGTGTCGTATACCCTTTTGTAATACCGCGTCGAGGCAATCTAGGAAGAAGCCGTGAGTTCAGTATCCCGCGACCCTAATTTGCGCACTCGGCTAGAAGTGCGAAAGAGTATTCCGAAATTTCGAGGGTTATCTTGAACCGGGTTTCCCCGGGTTGCGTGGTTTACTAGTTTTTGCTACTTTTTGAGTAGCTGGCGCCCAAAAAGTCCCAGCCTCGCAGCTTCGAAATACTCGCTGGATAGGAAATTTATTGTTCTGTACTTCGCGTTGCCGAATCACGCGGATATTCTGTACCCCGATATAACCCCGGATTAAACTTCTGGATACCCCGTTATTATTGGTTCTATATACCCTTTTCTGGAGGATTGAAACGGGAAAAACCGTCACAGTACATAATCATACATGACTGCATAAGAAGGATATCATATACTTTTATAATGAATGCGATATAAGAATATAAAACGAAGAACTATCCACTCCCATCAGGAGTAAAAACAATGTTTGGTACGCAAAGTTCATTGCAAAATATAATCAAGCAGTTAATATATCAAATCACAGCACACAATAAATCACTGAATGTATAATGATATGAATAGTAAGAAAGACATATTTACCTGTTAGATGTTTATAAATTCAAATTTAAAAGTCCAAGTCACATTTAATATATTATTGTTTAACAAGGTGATTTAATGTTGTTTCAAATAGACGTGCAGAACTAGCTCGTACCTCTGTCTATGTAATTTCATTGGAAGAACACAAAGGATAAGAGGAAATATTCTCCAATATATAACATATATAAATCAACGGATGCAAGAGAGAACACTCGATCTCGGTGTAACGAGACCGGGGCGTCATCCTGCAGTAATCGTATAAAGCCTGTTCCGAGATGGTGTAGAGAGGGAATGTGGAGGGTGAAAAGCATAAAATAACAACAATGTAACTAAAGAGAAAGAGAAAAAAAATATGTGGAAGCATTGCATTTATTAAGAGGAAATCCTAGAAATATCAAACAACAGATTATATACCATACTGTAAGGGTAAGGTATAACGAAATAGACGATATCGTGAGAGAAACTAAAAAAATCGAGAAACTTAAAAAGAAAATAATAATTTAGATTGCGCGAATCAATATCACTGATCCCGGCAAGCTTAATGGAAAACGCATAACGATGAATCGGTTAGGGTCTCAGATAGTTGTTGGTCGCGGTTTGAGTGGCCCTGGGAATCCTTTGCTCGCATCAGGGCAGGCAGTAGGATGGTGGAGGGCCTGCCCTCCTGTTGCTTGGATCTATAGAATTCACATTCTATTGTATAATAGAAGCAGATAATTATAATGCTTTTCATAGAAGATTACAGCTTACTTAATTCGAAACGTTGAAATGAGATGAGTCATGGCATTGTATAATGCATTAGTACTCTATTGTCTCGACATGTAGACACTACGAAGGGCAATCCTGTTGCATGGAGCTGTAGAATTTACATTCTTATGAAGTTTTAAAGCAGATAAGCATAGAGCTATGCATAAGAGATTACAGCATTCTTACTTTAAAACGATGAAATGGGATGCGCCAGCGCATTGCATGGAGAATTTTAGCTCGATTGCTTTAACAGACAGACACTACGGAGCGCCATGCCGTTGCATGGAATTATATAGTTCACATTCTATTGAAGACCTCTAACAGTTAAGCACAATGTTATGGACATATGATTACAGATTCTTTGCATTGAAACGTTGAAATGAGATGCGTCATCGCGCTGCATGAAGTATTAGAAATGTCTTGCTTGGACACGTAGAGATCTGGAAACGATATTCTGTTGCAAGTAAGTATAGGATTCACATCCTTCTAAGGTCTAGATGCAGACAAATGTAACATATTGCAAAGAACATTGCAATTTACCATGAATCATTGAAATGACTTGCGACATCGTGTTGAATGAAGCAATAGAACTCTATTGCTCCGATAAGTAAACAAATGGAAACGTTACTTCCTCGTAAGGAAGTGTCGCGTTTACATTCTTTTGAAGTGAATACGAGGTATACATGACACTTTGCAATGAATATTATATCTTATCATGAAACATAGAAATGAGATGCGATATCGCGTATTAAAAAGCATTAGAACTCCACTGCTTCGATACCTAGACACCTGGAAGCGCATTTCCTAGCAAGGATGTGTGACATTTACATTCTTTTGAAGTGTAGGCGAGGTATACATAACACTTCGCAATGAATATTACAAACTATCATGAAACATAGAAATAGGATGCCATGTCGTGTTTTAAGAAGAAATAGAACTCTCTTTCTTCGATACGTAGACATCTCGAAACGCTATTTCCCAGCAAGGAAGTGTGGCATTTACTTTCATTCGGAGTATAGACGAGGTATACATAATACTTCGCAATGAATATTATATCTTATCATGAAACATAGCAATGAGATGCGATATCCCGTTTTAAGAGGCATTAGAACTCTATTGCTTCGATACGTAGACATCTGCAAACGCTAAATCCTAGCAAGAAAGTGTCGCATTTACATTCACTTGAAGTGTATGCGAGGTAAAAGTGACACTTCGCAATGAATATTATGTCTTATCATGTAACATAGGAATGAGATGCGATATCGCGTTTTAAGAAGCATTAGAACTCTATTGTATCAATACCTAGACATCTGCAAACGCCATTTCCTAGCAAGGAAGCGTCGCATTAATATTCCTTTGATGTGAATACGAGATATACATAACAATGCACAATGAATATTATATTTTATCTTTAAAATTGGAATGAGATGCGATATCGCGTTTTAAGAAGCATTAGAACTCTATTGCTACGATACGTAGACATCTGCAAACGCGACTTCCTAGCAAGGAAATGTCGCCTTGACATTCATTTGAAGTGTATGCGAGGTATACATGACGCTTAGCAATGAGTATTACATCTTATCATGAAACATAGACATGAGATGCGATATCGAGTTTTGAGAAGCATTAGAACTCTATTGCTATGATACGGTGACATCTGCAAACGCTATTTCCTAGCAAGGAAGTGTCGCTCTTACATTCGTTTGAAGTGTATGCGAGGCAACGATAACACGTCGCAATGAATATTATATCTTATCATGAAACATAGAAATGAAATGCGATATCGCGATTTAAGAAGCATTGGAACTCTATTGCTACGATACGCGGACATCTGGAAACGCTATTTCCTAGCAAGGAAGTGTCGCATTTACATTCTTTTGAAGAGAATACGAGGTATACATGACACTTCGCAATGAATATTCTATCTTATCATGAAACATAGAAGTGAGATGCGATATCGCGTTTTAAGAAGCATTAGAACTCTATTGCTACGATACGTAAAAATCTGCAAACAATATTTCCTAGCAAGGAAGTGTCGCATTTACATTCTTTTGAAGTGAATGCGAGGAATACATAACACTCCACAATGAATATTGTATCTTATCACGAAACACAGAAATGAAATGCGTCAACTCGTTTTAAGTAGCATTAAAACTCTATTGCTACGATACGTAGACATCTGCAAACCCTATTTCCTAGCATGGAAGTGCCGCATTTACATTCTTTTGAAGATAATACGAGGTATACATAACACATGGCAATGAATATTATATCTTATCTCGAAACACAGAATCGAGATGCGATATCACGATTTAAGTAGCACTAGAACCTATTGCTACGATGCGTAGACATCTGCAAATGTTATTTCCTAGCAAGGAAGTGTCGCATTTACATTATTTTGAAGTGAATACGAGGTATACATAACACTCTACAATGAATATTGTATCTTATCACGAAGCATAGAAATGAAATGCGACATCTCGTTTTAAGTAGCATTAAAACACTATCGCTACGATACGTAGACATCTGCAAACGCTATTTCCTAGCATGTAAGTGTCGCATTTACATTCTTATGAAGTGAATACGAGGTATACATGACACTTCGCAATGAATATTATATCTTATCATGAAACATAGAAATGAGGTGCTATATTGCGTTCTGAGAAGCATCAGAACTCTATTGCTAATCTACGTAGACATCTGCAAACAATATTTCCTAGCAAGGAAATGTCGCACTTACATTCCATTGAAGTGAATACGAGGTATACATAACATTACACAATGAATATTATATCTTATTACGAAACATAGAAATGAAATATGACATCTCGTTTTAAGAGGCATTAGTACTCTATTGCTGTGATACGTGGACATCTGCAAACAATATTTCCTAGCATGCGAGTGTCGCATTTACATTCTTTTGAAGTGAATACGAGGTATACATGACACTTCGCAATGAATATTATATCTTATCATGAAACATAGAAGTGAGATGCGATATCGCCTTTTAAGAAGCATTAGAACACTATCGCTACGATACCTAGACATCTGCAGACGCTACTTCCTAGCAAGGAAGTGTCGCATTTACATTCATTTGAAGTGTAGACGAGGAATACATAACACTTCGCAAATCATGTTATATCTTACCATGAAACATAGAAATGAGATGCGATATCGCGTTTTAAGAAGCATTAGAACTCTATTGCTACGATACCTAGACATCTGCAGACGCTATTTCCTAGCAAGGAAGTGTCGCATTTACATTCATTTGAAGTGTAGACGAGGAATACATGACACTTCGCAAATCATATTATATCTTACCATGAAACATAGAAATGAGATGCGATATCGCGTTTTAAGAAGCATTAGAAAGCTATTGCTACGATACGTAGACATCTTCAAACGCTATTTCCTAGCCAGGAAGTATCGCATTCACATTCATTTGAAGTGTAGACGAGGAATACATAACACTTCGCAAATCATATTATATCTTACCATGAAACATAGAAATGAGATGCGATATCGCGTTTTAAGAAGCATTAGAAATCTATTGCTACGATACGTAGACATCTGCAAACGCTACGTCCTAGCGAGGAAGTGCCGCATTTACATTCATTTGAAGTGTAGACGAGGAATACATAACACTTCGCAAATCATATTATATCTTACCATGAAACATAGAAATGAGATGCGATATCGCGTTTTAAGAAGCATTAGAACTCTATTGCTACGATAGGTAAACATCTGCAAACGCAATTTCCTTGTAAGGAAGTGTCGCATTTACATTCATTTGAAGTGTAGAAGAGGAATACATGACACTTCGCAAATCATATTATATCTTACCATGAAACAGAGAAATGAGATGCGATATCGCGTTTTAAGAAGCATTAGAACTCTATTGCTACGATACCTAGACATCTGCAGACGCTATTTCCTAGCAAGGAATTGTCGCATTTACATTCATTTGAAGTGTAGAGGAGGAATACATAACACTTCGCAAATCATATTACATCTTACCATGAAACATAGAAATGAGATGCGATATCGCGTTTTAAGAATCATAAGAACTCTATTGCTACGATACGTAGACAACTGCAAACGCTATTTCCTTGCAAGGAAGTGTCGCATTTACATTCATTTGAATCGCATACGAGGAATGCATAACACCTTCGCAATGAATATTATATCTTATCATGAAACATAGATATGAGATGCAATATCTCGTTTTAAGAAGCATTTGAACTCTATTGCTACGATACGTAGACATCAGCAAACGCTATTTCCCTGCAAGGAAGTGTCGCATTTACATTCATTTGAAGTGTAGACGAGGAATACATAACACTTCGCAAATCATGTTATATCTTACCATGAAACATAGAAATGAGATGCGATATTGCGTTTAAGAAGCATTAGAACTCTATTGCTACGATACCTAGACATCTGCAGACGCTATTTCCTAGCAAGGAAGTGTCGCATTTACATTCATTTGAAGTGTAGAGGAGGAATACATAACACTTCGCAAATCATGTTATATCTTACCATGAAACATAGAAATGAGATGCGATATCTCGTTTTAAGAAGCTTTACAACACTATTGCTACGATAGGTAGACAACTGCAAACGCTATTTCCTTGCAAGGAGGTGTCGCATTTACATTCATTAGAAGCGTAGAGGAGGAATACATAACACTTCGCAAATCATATTATATCTTACCATGAAACATAGAAATGAGATGCGATATCGCGTTTTAAGAAGCATTAGAAAGCTATTGCTACGATACGTAGACATCTGCAATCGTTATTTCCTTGCAAGGGAAGTGTCGCATTTACTTTCATTTGAATCGTAGACGAGGAATGCATAACACTTCCCAATGAATATTATATCTTATCATGAAACATAGATATGAGATGCAATATCTCGTTTTAAGAAGCAATTTGAACTCTATTGCTTCGATACGTAGACATATGCAAGCGCTATTTCCTTGCAAGGAAGTGTCGCATTTACATTCATTTGAAGTGTAGAAGAGGAATACATGACACTTCGCAAATCATATTATATCTTACCATGAAACATAGAAGTGTGATGCGAAATCGCGTTTAAGAAGCATTAGAACTCTATTGCTACGATACCTAGACATCTGCAGACGCTATTTCCTAGCAAGGAAGTGTCGCATTTACATTCATTTGAAGTGTAGAGGAGGAATACTTAACACTTCGCAAATCATATTACGTCTTACATGAAACATAGAAATGAGATGCGATATCGCGTTTTAAGAAGCATTAGAACTCTATTGCTACGATACCTAGACATCTGCAGACGCTATTTCCTAGCAAGGAAGTGTCGCATTTACATTCATTTGAAGTGTAGACGAGGAATACATGACACTTCGCAAATCATATTATATCTTACCATGAAACATAGAAATGAGATGCGATATCGCGTTTTAAGAAGCATTAGAAAGCTATTGCTACGATATGTACACTTCTGCAAACGCTATTTCCTAGCGAGGAACTATCGCATTCACATTCATTTGAAGTGTAGACGAGGAATACATAACACTTCGCAAATCATATTACACCTTACCATGAAACACTAGAAATGAGATGCGATATCGCGTTTTAAGAAGCATTAGAGCACTATTGCTACGATAGGTAGACAATTTGCAAACGCTATTTCCTTGCAAGGAAGTGTCGCATTTACATTCATTTGAAGTGTAGACGAGGAATACATAACACTTCGCAAATCATATTATATCTTACCATGAAACATAGAAATGAGATGCGATATCGCGTTTTAAGAAGCATTAGAACTCTATTGCTACGATAGGTAAACATCTGCAAACGCTATTTCCTTGCAAGGAAGTGTCGCATTTACATTCATTTGAAGTGTAGAAGAGGAATACATGACACATCGCAAATCATATTATATCTTACCATGAAACATAGATATGAGATGCGACATCGCGTTTTAAGAAGCATTAGAAAGCTAATGCTACGATACGTAGATATCTGCAAACGCTATTCCTAGCGAGGAAGTATCGCATTCACATTCATTTGAAGTGTAGAGGAGGAATACATGACACAGTCGCAAATCATATTATATCTTACCATGAAACAGAGAAATGAGATGCGATATCGCGTTTTAAGAAGCATTAGAACTCTATTGCTGACGATTACCCAGACATCTGCAGACGCTATTTCCTAGCAAGGAAGTGTCGCATTTACATTCATTTGAAGTGTAGAGGAGGAATACATAACACTTCGCAAATCATATTACATCTTACCATGAAACATAGAAATGAGATGCGATATTGCGTTTTAAGAAGCATCAGAAAGCTATTGCTACGATACGTAGACATCTGCAAACGCTATTTCCTTGCAAGGAAGTATCGCATTCACATTCATTTGAAGTGTAGACGAGGAATACATGACACTTCGCAAATCATATTATATCTTACCATGAAACAGAGAAATGAGATGCGATATCGCGTTTTAAGAAGCATTAGAAATCTATTGCTACGATAGGTAAACATCTGCAAACGCTATTTCCTTGCAAGGGAAGTGTCGCATTTACATTCATTTGAAGTGTAGAAGAGGAATACATGACACATCGCAAATCATATTATATCTTACCATGAAACAGAGAAATGAGATGCGATATCGCGTTTTAAGAAGCATTAGAACTCTATTTCTACGATACGTAGACATCTGCAAACGCTATTTCCTAGCGAGGAAGTGTCGCATTCACATTCATTTGAAGTGTAGACGAGGAATACATAACATTTCGCAAATCATATTATATCTTACCATGAAACGTAGATATGAGATGCGACATCGCGTTTTAAGAAGCATTAGAACTCTATTTCTACGATACGTAGACATCTGCAAACGCTATTTCCTTGCAAGGAAGTGTCGCATTTACATTCATTTGAAGTGTAGAAGAGGAATACATGACACTTCGCAAATCATATTATATCTTACCATGAAACATAGAAGTGTGATGCGAAATCGCGTTTTAAGAAGCATTAGAACTCTATTGCTACGATACCTAGACATCTGCAGACGCTATTTCCTAGCAAGGAAGTGTCGCATTTACATTCATTTGAAGTGTAGAGGAGGAATACATGACACTTCGCAAATCATATTATATCTTACCATGAAACATAGAAATGAGATGCGATATCGCGTTTTAAGAGGCATTAGAAAGCTATTGCTACGATACGTACACTTCTGCAAACGTTATTTCCTAGCGAGGAAGTATCGCATTCACATTCATTTGAAGTGTAGACGAGGAATACATAACACTTCGCAAATCATATTATACCTTACCATGAAACATAGAAATGAGATGCCGATATCGCGTTTTAAGAAGCATTAGAGCACTATTGCTACGATAGGTAGACATTTGCAAACGCTATTTCCTTGCAAGGAAGTGTCGCATTTACATTCATTTGAAGTGTAGACGAGGAATACATAACACTTCGCAAATCATATTATATCTTACCATGAAACATAGAAATGAGATGCGATATCGCGTTTTAAGAAGCATTAGAACTCTATTGCTACGATAGGTAAACATCTGCAAACGCTATTTCCTTGCAAGGAAGTGTCGCATTTACATTCAATTGAAGTGTAGAAGAGGAATACATGACACATCGCAAATCATATTATATCTTACCATGAAACATAGATATGAGATGCGACATCGCGTTTTAAGAAGCATTAGAAAGCTAATGCTACGATACGTAGATATCTGCAAACGCTATTTCCTAGCGAGGAAGTATCGCATTCACATTCATTTGAAGTGTAGAGGAGGAATACATGACACGTCGCAAATCATATTATATCTTACCATGAAACAGAGAAATGAGATGCGATATCGCGTTTTAAGAAGCATTAGAACTCTATTGCTACGATACCCAGACAACTGCAGACGCTATTTCCTAGCAGGGAAGTGTCGCATTTACATTCATTTGATGTGTAGACGAGGAATACATAACACTTCGCAAATCATATTATATCTTGCCATGAAACATAGAAATGAGATGCGATATCGCGTTTTAAGAAGCATTAGAAATCTATTGCTACGATACGTAGATATCTGCAAACGCTATTTCCTAGCGAGGAAGTGTCGCATTCACATTCATTTGAAGTGTAGACGAGGAATACATAACACTTCGCAAATCATATTACATCTTACCATGAAACATAGAAATGAGATGCGATATTGCGTTTTAAGAAGCATCAGAAAGCTATTGCTACGATACGTAGACATCTGCAAACGCTATTTCCTTGCAAGGAAGTATCGCATTCATATTCATTTGAAGTGTAGACGAGGAATACATGACACTTCGCAAATCATATTATATCTTACCATGAAACAGAGAAATGAGGTGCGATATCGCGTTTTAAGAAGCATTAGAAATCTATTGCTACGATAGGTAAACATCTGCAAACGCTATTTCCTTGCAAGGAAGTGTCGCATTTACATTCATTTGAAGTGTAGAAGAGGAATACATGACACTTCGCAAATCATATTATATCTTACCATGAAACATAGAAGTGTGATGCGAAATCGCGTTTTAAGAAGCATTAGAACTCTATTGCTACGATACCTAGACATCTGCAGACGCTATTTCCTAGCAAGGAAGTGTCGCATTTACATTCATTTGAAGTGTAGAGGAGGAATACATGACACTTCGCAAATCATATTATATCTTACCATGAAACATAGAAATGAGATGCGATATCGCGTTTTAAGAGGCATTAGAAAGCTATTGCTACGATACGTACACTTCTGCAAACGTTATTTCCTAGCGAGGAAGTATCGCATTCACATTCATTTGAAGTGTAGACGAGGAATACATAACACTTCGCAAATCATATTATACCTTACCATGAAACATAGAAATGAGATGCGATATCGCGTTTTAAGAAGCATTAGAGCACTATTGCTACGATAGGTAGACATTTGCAAACGCTATTTCCTTGCAAGGAAGTGTCGCATTTACATTCATTTGAAGTGTAGACGAGGAATACATAACACTTCGCAAATCATATTATATCTTACCATGAAACATAGAAATGAGATGCGATATCGCGTTTTAAGAAGCATTAGAACTCTATTGCTACGATAGGTAAACATCTGCAAACGCTATTTCCTTGCAAGGAAGTGTCGCATTTACATTCAATTGAAGTGTAGAAGAGGAATACATGACACATCGCAAATCATATTATATCTTACCATGAAACATAGATATGAGATGCGACATCGCGTTTTAAGAAGCATTAGAAAGCTAATGCTACGATACGTAGATATCTGCAAACGCTATTTCCTAGCGAGGAAGTATCGCATTCACATTCATTTGAAGTGTAGAGGAGGAATACATGACACGTCGCAAATCATATTATATCTTACCATGAAACAGAGAAATGAGATGCGATATCGCGTTTTAAGAAGCATTAGAACTCTATTGCTACGATACCCAGACAACTGCAGACGCTATTTCCTAGCAGGGAAGTGTCGCATTTACATTCATTTGATGTGTAGACGAGGAATACATAACACTTCGCAAATCATATTATATCTTGCCATGAAACATAGAAATGAGATGCGATATCGCGTTTTAAGAAGCATTAGAAATCTATTGCTACGATACGTAGATATCTGCAAACGCTATTTCCTAGCGAGGAAGTGTCGCATTCACATTCATTTGAAGTGTAGACGAGGAATACATAACACTTCGCAAATCATATTACATCTTACCATGAAACATAGAAATGAGATGCGATATTGCGTTTTAAGAAGCATCAGAAAGCTATTGCTACGATACGTAGACATCTGCAAACGCTATTTCCTTGCAAGGAAGTATCGCATTCATATTCATTTGAAGTGTAGACGAGGAATACATGACACTTCGCAAATCATATTATATCTTACCATGAAACAGAGAAATGAGGTGCGATATCGCGTTTTAAGAAGCATTAGAAATCTATTGCTACGATAGGTAAACATCTGCAAACGCTATTTCCTTGCAAGGAAGTGTCGCATTTACATTCATTTGAAGTGTAGAAGAGGAATACATGACTCTTCGCAAATCATATTATATCTTACCATGAAACAGAGAAATGAGATGCGATATCGCATTTTAAGAAGCATTAGAACTCTATTGCTACGATAGGTTAACATCTGCAAACGCTATTTCCTTGCAAGGAAGTGTCGCATTTACATTCATTTGAAGTGTAGACGAGGAATACATAACACTTCGCAAATCAGATTATATCTTGCCATGAAACATAGAAATGAGATGCGATATCGCGTTTTAAGAAGCATTAGAAATCTATTGCTACGATACGTAGACATCTGCAAACGCCATTTCCTTGCAAGGAAGTGTCGCATTTACATTCATTTGAAGTGTAGACGAGGAATACATAACACTTCGCAAATCATATTATATCTTACCATGAAACATAGAAATGAGATGCGATATCGCGTTTTAAGAAGCATTAGAAATCTATTGCTACGATACGTAGACATCTGCAAACGCTACTTCCTAGCGAGGAAGTGTCGCATTCACATTCATTTGAAGTGTAGAAGAGGAACACAAAGCACTTCGCAAATCATATTATATCTTACCATGAAACATAGATATGAGATGCGATATCGCGTTTTAAGAAGCATTAGAAAGCTAATGCTACGATACGTAGACATCTGCAAACGCTATTTGCTAGCGACGAAGTATCGCATTCACATTCATTTGATGTGTAGACGCTGAATACATAACACTTCGCAAATCATGCTATATCTTACCATAAAACATAGAAATGAGATGCGATATCGCGTTTTAAGAATCATATGAACTCTATTGCTACGATACGTAGACATCTGCAATCGTTATTTCCTTGCAAGGAAGTGTCGCATTTACTTTAATTTGAATCGTAGACGAGGAAGGCATAACACTTCCCAATGAATATTATATCTTATCATGAAACATAGATATGAGATGCAATATCTCGTTTTAAGAAGCATTTGAACACTATTGCTTCGATACGTAGACATATGCAAGCGCTATT
Organism: Xylocopa sonorina; assembly: GCF_050948175.1. Classification (NCBI taxonomy): domain Eukaryota; kingdom Metazoa; phylum Arthropoda; class Insecta; order Hymenoptera; family Apidae; genus Xylocopa; species Xylocopa sonorina. The sequence goes on along the minus strand of NW_027490389.1, from coordinate 285,249 downwards.
TCCTTGCAAGGAAGTGTCGCATTTACATTCATTTGAAGTGTAGAAGAGGAATACATGGCACTTCGCAAATCATATTATATCTTACCATGAACATAGAAATGTGATGCGAAATCGCGTTTTAAGAAGCATTAGAACTCTATTGCTACGATACCTAGACATCTGCAGACGCTATTTCCTAGCAAGGAAGTGTCGCATTTACATTCATTTGAAGTGTAGAGGAGGAATACATGACACTTCGCAAATCATATTATATCTTACCATGAAACATAGAAGTGTGATGCGAAATCGCGTTTTAAGAAGCATTAGAACTCTATTGCTACGATACCTAGACATCTGCAGACGCTATTTCCTAGCAAGGAAGTGTCGCATTTACATTCATTTGAAGTGTAGAGGAGGAATACTTAACACTTCGCAAATCATATTACGTCTTACCATGAAACATAGAAATGAGATGCGATATCGCGTTTTAAGAAGCATTAGAACTCTATTGCTACGATACCTAGACATCTGCAGACGCTATTTCCTAGCAAGGAAGTGTCGCATTTACATTCATTTGAAGTGTAGACGAGGAATACATGACACTTCGCAAATCATATTATATCTTACCATGAAACATAGAAATGAGATGCGATATCGCGTTTTAAGAAGCATTAGAAAGCTATTGCTACGATACGTACACTTCTGCAAACGCTATTTCCTAGCGAGGAAGTATCGCATTCACATTCATTTGAAGTGTAGACGAGGAATACATAACACTTCGCAAATCATATTACACCTCACCATGAAACATAGAAATGAGATGCGATATCGCGTTTTAAGAAGCATTAGAGCACTATTGCTACGATAGGTAGACATTTGCAAACGCTATTTCCTTGCAAGGAAGTGTCGCATTTACATTCATTTGAAGTGTAGACGAGGAATACATAACACTTCGCAAATCATATTATATCTTACCATGAAACATAGAAATGAGATGCGATATCGCGTTTTAAGAAGCATTAGAACTCTATTGCTACGATAGGTAAACATCTGCAAACGCTATTTCCTTGCAAGGAAGTGTCGCATTTACATTCATTTGAAGTGTAGAAGAGGAATACATGACACATCGCAAATCATATTATATCTTACCATGAAACATAGATATGAGATGCGACATCGCGTTTTAAGAAGCATTAGAAAGCTAATGCTACGATACGTAGATATCTGCAAACGCTATTTCCTAGCGAGGAAGTATCGCATTCACATTCATTTGAAGTGTAGACGAGGAATACATAACACTTCGCAAATCATATTATATCTTACCATGAAACATAGAAATGAGATGCGATATCGCGTTTTAAGAAGCATTAGAAATCTATTGCTACGATACGTAGACATCTGCAAACGCTATTTCCTAGCGACGAAGTATCGCATTCACATTCATTTGATGTGTAGACGCTGAATACATAACACTTCGCAAATCATGCTATATCTTACCATGAAACACAGAAATGAGATGCGATATCGCGTTTTAAGAATCATATGAACTCTATTGCTACGATACGTAGACATATGCAAGCGCTATTTCCTTGCAAGGAAGTGTCGCATTTACATTCATTTGAAGTGTAGAAGAGGAATACATGGCACTACGCAAATCATATTATATCTTACCATGAATCATAGAAATGTGATGCGAAATCGCGTTTTAAGAAGCATTAGAACTCTATTGCTACGATACCTAGACATCTGCAGACGCTATTTCCTAGCAAGGAAGTGTCGCATTTACATTCATTTGAAGTGTAGAGGAGGAATACTTAACACTTCGCAAATCATACTACGTCTTACCATGAAACATAGAAATGAGATGCGATATCGCGTTTTAAGAAGCATTAGAACTCTATTGCTACAATACCTAGACATCTGCAGACGCTATTTCCTAGCAAGGAAGTGTCGCATTTACATTCATTTGAAGTGTAGAGGAGGAATACTTAACACTTCGCAAATCATATTACGTCTTACCATGAAACATAGAAATGAGATGCGATATCGCGTTTTAAGAAGCATTAGAACTCTATTGCTACGATACCTGGACATCTGCAGACGCTATTTCCTAGCAAGGAAGTGTCGCATTTACATTCATTTGAAGTGTAGACGAGGAATACATGACACTTCGCAAATCATATTATACCTTACCATGAAACATAGAAATGAGATGCGATATCGCGTTTTAAGAAGCATTAGAGCACTATTGCTACGATAGGTAGACATTTGCAAACGCTATTTCCTTGCAAGGAAGTTTCGCATTTACATTCATTTGAAGTGTAGACGAGGAATACATAACATTTCGCAAATCATATTATATCTTACCATGAAACGTAGATATGAGATGCGACATCGCGTTTTAAGAAGCATTAGAAAGCTAATGCTACGATACGTAGATATATGCAAACGCTATTTCCTAGCGAGGAAGTATCGCATTCACATTCATTTGAAGTGTAGAAGAGGAATACATGACACATCGCAAATCATATTATATCTTACCATGAAACAGAGAAATGAGATGCGATATCGCGTTTTAAGAAGCATTAGAACTCTATTTCTACGATACCCAGACATCTGCAGACGCTATTTCCTAGCAAGGAAGTGTCGCATTTACATTCATTTGAAGTGTAGAGGAGGAATACATAACACTTCGCAAATCATATTACATCTTACCATGAAACATAGAAATGAGATGCGATATCGCGTTTTAAGAAGCATTAGAACTCTATTGCTACGATAGGTAAACATCTGCAAACGCCATTTCCTTGCAAGGAAGTTTCGCATTTACATTCATTTGAAGTGTAGACGAGGAATACATAACACTTCGCAAATCAGATTATATCTTGCCATGAAACATAGAAATGAGATGCGATATCGCGTTTTAAGAATCATAAGAACGCTATTGCTACGATACGTAGACAACTGCAAACGCTATTTCCTTGCAAGGAAGTGTCGCATTTACATTCATTTGAATCACATACGAGGAATACATAACACTTCGCAATGAATATTATATCTTATCATGAAACAAAGATATGAGATGCAATATCTCGTTTTAAGAAGCAATTGAACTCTATTGCTACGATACGTAGACATCAGCAAACGCTATTTCCTTGCAAGGAAGTGTCGCATTTTCATTCATTTGAAGTGTAGACGAGGAATACATAACACTTCGCAAATCATATTATATCTCACCATGAAACATAGAAATGAGATGCGATATCTCGTTTTAAGAAGCATTACAACACTATTGCTACGATAGGTAGACAACTGCAAACGCTATTTCCTTGAAAGGAGTTGTCGCATTTACATTCATTAGAAGTGTAGAGGAGGAATACATAACACTTCGCAAATCATATTATATCTTACCATGAAACATAGAAATGAGATGCGATATTGCGTTTTAAGAAGCATTAGAAAGCTATTGCTACGATACGAAGACATCTGCAAACGCTATTTCCTAGCGAGGAAGTATCGCATTCACATTCATTTGAAGTGTAGACGAGGAATACATGACACTTCGCAAATCATATTATATCTTACCATGAAACAGAGAAATGAGATGCGATATCGCGTTTTAAGAAGCATTAGAAATCTGTTGCTACGATAGGTAAACATCTGCAAACGCTATTTCCTTGCAAGGAAGTGTCGCATTTACATTCATTTGAAGTGTAGAAGAGGAATACATGACTCTTCGCAAATCATATTATATCTTACCATGAAACAGAGAAATGAGATGCGATATCGCGTTTTAAGAAGCATTAGAAAGCTATTGCTACGATACGTAGACATCTGCAAACGCTATTTCCTAACGAGGAAGTATCGCATTCACATTCATTTGAAGTGTAGACGAGGAATACATGACACTTCGCAAACCATATTATATCTTACCATGAAACAGAGAAATGAGATGCGATGTCGCGTTTTAGGAAGCATTAGAAATCTATTGCTACGATACGTAGACATCTGCAAACGCTATTTCCTAGCGAAGAAGTGTCGCATTCACATTCATTTGAAATGTAGACGAGGAATACATAACTCTTCGCAAATCATATTATATCTTACCATGAAACATAGAAATGAGATGCGATATCGCGTTTTAAGAAGCATTAGAAAGCTATTGCTACGATACGTAGACATCCGCAAACGCTATTTCCTAGCGAGGAAGTATCGCATTCACATTCATTTGAAGTGTAGACGAGGAATACATAACACTACGCAAATCATGTTATATCTTACCATGAAACATAGAAATGAGATGCGATATCGCGTTTTAAGAAGCATTAGAAATCTATTGCTACGATACGTAGACATCTGCAAACTCTACTTCCTAGCGCGGAAGTTTCGCATTCACATTCATTTGAAGTGTAGACGAGGAAAACATAACACTTCGCAAATCATATTATATCTTACCATGAAACATAGATATGAGATGCGATATCGCGTTTTAAGAAGCATTAGAAAGCTAATGCTACGATACGTAGACATCTGCAAACGCTACTTCCTAGCGACGAAGTATCGCATTCACATTCATTTGATGTGTAGACGAGGAGTACATAACACTTCGCAAATCATGTTATATCTTACCATGAAACATAGAAATGAGATGCGATATCGCGTTTTAAGAAGCATTAGAATTCTATTGCTACGGTACGTAGACATCTGCAAACGCTATTTCCTAGCGAGGAAGTGTCGCAATCACATTCATTTGATGTGTAGACGAGGAATACATAACATTTCGCAAATCATATTATATCTTACCATGAAACATAGATATGAGATGCGATATCGCGTTTTAAGAAGCATTAGAAAGCTAATGCTACGATACGTAGATATCTGCAAACGTTATTTCCTAGCGAGGAAGTGTCGCATTCACATTCATTTGAAGTGCAGACGAGGAATACATAACACTTCGCAAATCAAAATATATCTTACCATGAAACATAGAAATGAGATGCGATATCGCGTTTTAAGAAGCATTAGAACACTATCGCTACGATACCTAGACATCTGCAGACGCTATTTCCTAGCAAGGAATTGTCGCATTTACATTCATTTGAAGTGTAGACGAGGAATACATGACACTTCGCAAATCATATTATATCTTACCATGAAACAGAGAAATGAGATGCGATATCGCGTTTTAAGAAGCATTAGAACACTATCGCTACGATACCTAGACATCTGCAGACGCTATTTCCTAGCAAGGAATTGTCGCATTTACATTCATTTGAAGTGTAGACGAGGAATACATGACACTTCGCAAATCATATTATATCTTACCATGAAACAGAGAAATGAGATGCGATATCGCGTTTTAAGAAGCATTAGAACTCTATTGCTACGATACCTAGACATCTGCAGACGCTATTTCCTAGCAAGGAAGTGTCGCATTCACATTCATTTGAAGTGTAGACGAGGAATACATAACACTTCGCAAATCATAATATATCTTACCATGAAACATAGAAATGAGATGCGATATCGCGTTTTAAGAAGCATTAGAACACTTTCGCTACGATGCCTAGACATCTGCAGACGCTATTTCCTAGCAAGGAAGTGTCGCATTTACATTCATTTGAAGTGTAGACGAGGAATACATAACACTTCGCAAATCATATTATATCTTGCCATGAAACATAGAAATGAAATGCGATATCGCGTTTTAAGAAGCATTAGAAATCTATTGCTACGATACATAGACATCTGCAAACGCTATTTCCTAGCGAGGAAGTGTCGCATTCACATTCATTTGAAGTGTAGACGAGGAATACATAACACTTCGCAAATCATATTATATCTTACCATGAAAGATAGAAATGAGATGCGATATCGCGTTTTAAGAATCATATGAACTCTATTGCTACGATACGTAGACATCTGCAATCGTTATATCCTTGCAAGGATGTGTCGCATTTACTTTCATTTGAATCGTAGACGAGGAGTGCATAACACTTCCCAATGAATATTATATCTTATCATGAAACATAGATATGAGATGCAATATCTCGTTTTAGGAAGCATTTGAACCCTATTGCTTCGATACGTAGACATATGCAAACGCTATTTCCTTGCAAGGAAGTGTCGCATTTACACTCATTTGAAGTGTAGAGGAGGAATACATAACACTTCGCAAATCATAATATATCTTACCATGAAACATAGAAATGAGATGCGATATCGCGTTTTAAGAAGCATTAGAACACTTTCGCTACGATGCCTAGACATCTGCAGACGCTATTTCCTAGCAAGGAAGTGTCGCATTTACATTCATTTGAAGTGTAGACGAGGAATACATAACACTTCGCAAATCATATTATATCTTGCCATGAAACATAGAAATGAAATGCGATATCGCGTTTTAAGAAGCATTAGAAATCTATTGCTACGATACATAGACATCTGCAAACGCTATTTCCTAGCGAGGAAGTGTCGCATTCACATTCATTTGAAGTGTAGACGAGGAATACATAACACTTCGCAAATCATATTATATCTTACCATGAAAGATAGAAATGAGATGCGATATCGCGTTTTAAGAATCATATGAACTCTATTGCTACGATACGTAGACATCTGCAATCGTTATATCCTTGCAAGGATGTGTCGCATTTACTTTCATTTGAATCGTAGACGAGGAGTGCATAACACTTCCCAATGAATATTATATCTTATCATGAAACATAGATATGAGATGCAATATCTCGTTTTAGGAAGCATTTGAACCCTATTGCTTCGATACGTAGACATATGCAAACGCTATTTCCTTGCAAGGAAGTGTCGCATTTACACTCATTTGAAGTGTAGAGGAGGAATACATAACACTTCGCAAATCATATTACATCTTACCATGAAACATAGAAATGGGATGCGCTATCGAGTTTTAAGAAGCATTAGAACACTATTGCTACGATAGGTAGATATTTGCAAACGCTATTACCTGGCAAGGAAATATCGCATTTACATTCATTTGAAGTGTAGAGGAGGAATACATAACACTTAGCAAATCATATTACATCTTACCATTAAACATAGAAATGTGATGCGATATCGCGTTTTAAGAAGCATTAGAACTCTATTGCTACGATACCTAGACATCTGCAGACGCTATTTCCAAGCAAGGAAGTTTCGCATTTACATTCATTTTAAGTGTAGAGGAGGAATACTTAACACTTCGCAAATCATATTACGTCTTACCATGAAACATAGAAATGAGATGCGATATCGCGTTTTAAGAAGCATTAGAACTCTATTGCTACGATACCTAGATATCTGCAGACGCTATTTCCTAGCAAGGAAGTGTCGCATTTACATTCATTTGAAGTGTAGACGAGGAATACATAACACTTCGCAAATCAGATTATATCTTGCCATGAAACATAGAAATGAGATGCGATATCGCGTTTTAAGAAGCATTAGAAATCAATTGCTACGATACGTAGACATCTGCAAACGCCATTTCCTAGCGAGGAAGTGTCGCATTCACATTCATTTGAAGTGTAGACGAGGAATACATAACACTTCGCAAATCATATTATATCTTACCATGAAAGATAGAAATGAGATGCGATATCGCGTTTTAAGAATCATAAGAACTCTATTGCTACGATACGTAGACAACTGCAAACGCTATTTCCTTGCAAGGAAGTGTCGCATTTACATTCATTTGAATCGCATACGAGGAATGCATAACACTTCGCTATGAATATTATATCTTATCATTAAACATAGATATGAGATGCAATATCTCGTTTTAAGAAGCATTTGAACTCTATTGCTACGATACGTAGACATCAGCAAACGCTATTTCCTTGCAAGGAAGTGTCGCATTTACATTCATTTGAAGTGTAGACGAGGAATACATAACACTTCGCAAATCATATTATATCTTACCATGAAACATAGAAATGAGATGCGATATCTCGTTTTAAGAAGCATTACAACACTATTGCTACGATAGGTAGACAACTGCAAACGCTATTTCCTTGCAAGGAGGTGTCGCATTTACATTCATTAGAAGTGTAGAGGAGGAATACATAACACTTCGCAAATCATATTATATCTTACCATGAAACATAGAAATGAGATGCGATATCGCGTTTTAAGAAGCACTAGAAAGCTATTGCTACGATACGTAGACATCTGCAAACGCTATTTCCTAGCGAGGAAGTATCGCATTCACATTCATTTGAAGTGTAGACGAGGAATACATGACACTTCGCAAATCATATTATATCTTACCATGAAACAGAGAAATTAGATGCGATATCGCGTTTTAGGAAGCATTAGAAATCTATTGCTACGATACGTAGACATCTGCAAACGCTACTTCCTAGCGAGGAAGTGTCGCATTCACATTCATTTGAAGTGTAGACGAGGAACACATAACACTTCGCAAATCATATTATATCTTACCATGAAACATAGATATGAGATGCGATATCGCGCTTTAAGTAGCATTAGAAAGCTAATGCTACGATACGTAGACATCTGCAAACGCTATTTCCTAGCGACGAAGTATCGCATTCACATTCATGTGATGTGTAGACGAGGAATACATAACACTTCGCAAATCATGTTATATCTTACCATGAAACATAGAAATGAGATGCGATATCGCGTTTTCAGAAGCATTAGAAATCTATTGCTACGATAGGTAAACATCTGCAAACGCTATTTCCTTGCAAGGAACTGTCGCATTTACATTCATTTGAAGTGTAGAAGAGGAATACATAACACTTCGCAAATCATATTATATCTTACCATGAAACATAGAAATGAGATGCGATATCGCGTTTTAAGAAGCACTAGAAAGCTATTGCTACGATACGTAGACATCTGCAAACGTATTTCCTAGCGAGGAAGTATCGCATTCACATTCATTTGAAGTGTAGACGAGGAATACATGACACTTCGCAAATCATATTATATCTTACCATGAAACAGAGAAATTAGATGCGATATCGCGTTTTAAGAAGCATTAGAAATCTATTGCTACGATACGTAGACATCTGCAAACGCTACTTCCTAGCGAGGAAGTGTCGCATTCACATTCATTTGAAGTGTAGACGAGGAACACATAACACTTCGCAAAATCATATTATATCTTACCATGAAACATAGATATGAGATGCGATATCGCGCTTTAAGTAGCATTAGAAAGCTAATGCTACGATACGTAGACATCTGCAAACGCTATTTCCTAGCGACGAAGTATCGCATTCACATTCATTTGATGTGTAGACGAGGAATACATAACACTTCGCAAATCATGTTATATCTTACCATGAAACATAGAAATGAGATGCGATATCGCGTTTTCAGAAGCATTAGAAATCTATTGCTACGATAGGTAAACATCTGCAAACGCTATTTCCTTGCAAGGAACTGTCGCATTTACATTCATTTGAAGTGTAGAAGAGGAATACATGACTCTTCGCAAATCATATTATATCTTACCATGAAACATAGAAATGAGATGCGATATCGCGTTTTAAGGAAGCATTAGAACTTTATTGCTACGATAGGTAAACATCTGCAAACGCGATTTCCTTGCAACGAAGTGTCGCATTTACATTCATTTGAAGTGTAGAAGAGGAATACATGACACTTCGCAAATCATATTATATCTTACCATGAAACAGAGAAATGAGATGCGGTATCGCGATTTAAGAAGCATTAGAACTCTATTGCTACGATACCTAGACATCTGCAGACGCTATTTCCTAGCAAGGAAGTGTCGCATTTACATTCATTTGAAGTGTAGAGGAGGAATACATAACACTTCGCAAATCATATTACATCTTACCATGAAACATAGAAATGAGATGCGATATCGCGTTTTAAGAAGCAATAGAACTCTATTGCTACGATAGGTAAACATCTGCAAACGCTATTTCCTTGCAAGGAAGTGTCGCATTTACATTCATTTGAAGTGTAGACGAGGAATACATAACACTTCGCAAATCAGATTATATCTTGCCATGAAACATAGAAATGAGATGCGATATCGCGTTTTAAGAAGCATTAGAAATCTATTGCTACGATACGTAGACATCTGCAAACGCCATTTCCTAGCGAGGAAGAGTCGCATTCACATTCATTTGAAGTGTAGACGAGGAATACATAACACTTCGCAAATCATATTATATCTTACCATGAAAGATAGAAATGAGATGCGATATCGCGTTTTAAGAATCATAAGAACTCTATTGCTACGATACGTAGACAACTGCAAACGCTATTTCCTTGCAAGGAAGTGTCGCATTTACATTCATTTGAATCGCATACGATGAATGCATAACACTTCGCTATGAATATTATATCTTATCATTAAACATAGATATGAGATGCAATATCTCGTTTTAAGAAGCATTTTGAACTCTATTGCTACGATACGTAGACATCAGCAAACGCTATTTCCTTGCAAGGAAGTGTCGCATTTACATTCATTTGAAGTGTAGACGAGGAATACATAACACTTCGCAAATCATATTATATCTTACCATGAAACATAGAAATGAGATGCGATATCTCGTTTTAAGAAGCATTACAACACTATTGCTACGATAGGTAGACAACTGCAAACGCTATTTCCTTGCAAGGAGGTGTCGCATTTACATTCATTAGAAGTGTAGAGGAGGAATACATAACACATCGCAAATCATATTATATCTTACCATGAAACATAGAAATGAGATGCGATATCGCGTTTTAAGAAGCACTAGAAAGCTATTGCTACGATACGTAGACATCTGCAAACGCTATTGCCTAGCGAGGAAAGTATCGCATTCACATTCATTTGGAAGTGTAGACGAGGAATACATGACACTTCGCAAATCATATTATATCTTACCATGAACAGAGAATTAGATGCGATATCGCGTTTTAAGAAGCATTAGAAATCTATTGCTACGATACGTAGACATCTGCAAACGCTACTTCCTAGCGAGGAAGTGTCGCATTCACATTCATTTGAAGTGTAGACGAGGAACACATAACACTTCGCAAATCATATTATATCTTACCATGAAACATAGATATGAGATGCGATATCGCGCTTTAAGTAGCATTAGAAATCTATTGCTACGGTACGTAGACATCTGCAAACGCTATTTCCTAGCGAGGAAGTGTCGCATTCACATTCATTTGAAGTGTAGACGAGGAATACATAACATTTCGCAAATCATATATATCTTACCATGAAACATAGATATGAGATGCGATATCGCGTTTTAAGAAGCATTAGAAAGCTAATGCTACGATACGTAGATATCTGCAAACGCTATTTCCTAGCGAGGAAGTATCGCATTCACATTCATTTGAAGTGTAGACGAGGAATACATAACACTTCGCAAATCATGTTATATCTTACCATGAAACATAGAAATGAGATGCGATATCGCGTTCTAAGAATCATATGAAACTCTATTGCTACGATACCTAGACATCTGCAAACGCTGTTTCCTTGCAAGGAAGTGTCGCATTTACTTTCATTTGAAGTGTAGACGAGGAATACATAACACTTCGCAAATCATATTATATCTTACCATGAAACATAGAAATGAGATGCGATATCGCGTTTTAAGAAGCATTAGAACTCTATTGCTACGATAGCGTAAACATCTGCAAACGCTATTTCCTTGCAAGGAAGTGTTGCATTTACATTCATTTGAAGTGTAGACGAGGAATACATGACACTTCGCAAATCATATTATATCTTAGCATGAAACATAGAAATGAGATGCGATATCGCGTTTTAAGAAGCATTAGAAATCTATTGCTACGATAGGTAGACAACTGCAAACGCTATTTCCTTGCAAGGAGGGTGTCGCATTCACATTCATTTGAAGTGTAGACGAGGAATACATAACACTTCGCAAATCATATTATATCTTACCATGAAACATAGAAATGAGATGCGATATCGCGTTTTAAGAAGCATTAGAGCACTATTGCTACGATAGGTAGACATTTGCAAACGCTATTTCCTTGCAAGGAAGTGTCGCATTTACATTCATTTGAAGTGTAGACGAGGAATACATAACACTTCGCAAATCGTATTATATCTTACCATGAAACATAGAAATGAGATGCGATATCGCGTTTTAAGAAGCATTAGAACTTTATTGCTACGATAGGTAAACATCTGCAAACGCGATTTCCTTGCAACGAAGTGTCGCATTTACATTCATTTGAAGTGTAGAAGAGGAATACATGACACTTCGCAAATCATATTATATCTTACCATGAAACAGAGAAATGAGATGCGGTATCGCGATTTAAGAAGCATTAGAACTCTATTGCTACGATACCTAGACATCTGCAGACGCTATTTCCTAGCAAGGAAGTGTCGCATTTACATTCATTTGAAGTGTAGAGGAGGAATACATAACACTTCGCAAATCATATTACATCTTACCATGAAACATAGAAATGAGATGCGATATCGCGTTTTAAGAAGCAATAGAACTCTATTGCTACGATAGGTAAACATCTGCAAACGCTATTTCCTTGCAAGGAAGTGTCGCATTTACATTCATTTGAAGTGTAGACGAGGAATACATAACACTTCGCAAATCAGATTATATCTTGCCATGAAACATAGAAATGAGATGCGATATCGCGTTTTAAGAAGCATTAGAAATCTATTGCTACGATACGTAGACATCTGCAAACGCCATTTCCTAGTGAGGAAGAGTCGCATTCACATTCATTTGAAGTGTAGACGAGGAATACATAACACTTCGCAAATCATATTATATCTTACCATGAAAGATAGAAATGAGATGCGATATCGCGTTTTAAGAATCATAAGAACTCTATTGCTACGATACGTAGACAACTGCAAACGCTATTTCCTTGCAAGGAAGTGTCGCATTTACATTCATTTGAATCGCATACGATGAATGCATAACACTTCGCTATGAATATTATATCTTATCATTAAACATAGATATGAGATGCAATATCTCGTTTTAAGAAGCATTTGAACTCTATTGCTACGATACGTAGACATCAGCAAACGCTATTTCCTTGCAAGGAAGTGTCGCATTTACATTCATTTGAAGTGTAGACGAGGAATACATAGCACTTCGCAAATCATATTATATCTTACCATGAAACATAGAAATGAGATGCGATATCTCGTTTTAAGAAGCATTACAACACTATTGCTACGATAGGTAGACAACTGCAAACGCTATTTCCTTGCAAGGAGGTGTCGCATTTACATTCATTAGAAGTGTAGAGGAGGAATACATAACACATCGCAAATCATATTATATCTTACCATGAAACATAGAAATGAGATGCGATATCGCGTTTTAAGAAGCACTAGAAAGCTATTGCTACGATACGTAGACATCTGCAAACGCTATTCCCTAGCGAGGAAGTATCGCATTCACATTCATTTGAAGTGTAGACGAGGAATACATGACACTTCGCAAATCATATTATATCTTACCATGAAACAGAGAAATTAGATGCGATATCGCGTTTTAAGAAGCATTAGAAATCTATTGCTACGATACGTAGACATCTGCAAACGCTACTTCCTAGCGAGGAAGTGTCGCATTCACATTCATTTGAAGTGTAGACGAGGAACACATAACACTTCGCAAATCATATTATATCTTACCATGAAACATAGATATGAGATGCGATATCGCGCTTTAAGTAGCATTATAAAGCTAATGCTACGATACGTAGACATCTGCAAACGCTATTTCCTAGCGACGAAGTATCGCATTCACATTCATTTGATGTGTAGACGAGGAATACATAACACTTCGCAAATCATGTTATATCTTACCATGAAACATAGAAATGAGATGCGATATCGCGTTTTCAGAAGCATTAGAAATCTATTGCTACGGTACGTAGACATCTGCAAACGCTATTTCCTAGCGAGGAAGTGTCGCATTCACATTCATTTGAAGTGTAGACGAGGAATACATAACACTTCGCAAATCATATTATATCTTACCATGAAACATAGAAATGAGATGCGATATCGCGTTTTAAGAAGCATTAGAAATCTATTGCTACGATAGGTAGACAACTGCAAACGCTATTTCCTTGCAAGGAGGTGTCGCATTTACATTCATTTGAAGTGTAGAGGAGGAATACATAACACTTCGCAAATCATATTATATCTTACCATGAAAGATAGAAATGAGATGCGATATCGCGTTATAAGAAGCATTAGAAAGCTATTGCTGCGATACGTAGACATCTGCAAACGCTATTACCTAGCGAGGAAGTATCGCATTCACATTCATTTGAAGTGTAGACGAGGAATACATAAGACTTCGCAAATCATGTTATATCTTACCATGAAACATAGAAATGAGATGCGATATCGCGTTTTAAGAATCATATGAACTCTATTGCTACGATACGTAGACATCTGCAATCGTTATTTCCTTGCAAGGAAGTGTCGCATTTACTTTCATTTGAATCGTAGACGAGGAATGCATAACACTTCCCAATGAATATTATATCTTATCATGAAACATAGATATGAGATGCAATTTCTCGTTTTAAGAAGCATTTGAACACTATTGCTTCGATACGTAGACATATGCAAACGCTATTTCCTTGCTAGGATGTGTCGCATTTACATTCACTTGAAGTGTAGACGAGGAATACATAACACTTAGGCAAATCATATTATATCTTACCATGAAACATAGAAATGAGATGCGATATCGCGTTTTAAGAAGCATTAGAAAGCTATAGCTACGATACGTAGACATCTGCAAACGCTATTTCCTAGCAAGGAAGTATCGCATTCACATTCATTTGAAGTGTAGACGAGGAATACATAACACTTCGCAAATCATGTTATATCTTACCATGAAACATAGAAATGAGATGCGATATCGCGTTCTAAGAATCATATGAACTCTATTGCTACGATACGTACACATCTGCAAACGCTATTTCCTAGCGAGGAAGTGTCGCATTCACATTCATTTGAAGTGTAGACGAGGAATACATGACACTTCGCAAATCATATTATATCTTACCATGAAACATATAAATGAGATGCGATATCGCGTTTTAAGAATCATAAGAACTCTATTGCTACGGTACGTAGACATCTGCAAACGCTATTTCCTAGCGAGGAAGTGTCGCATTCACATTCATTTGAAGTGTAGACGAGGAATACATAACATTTCGCAAATCATATTATATCTTACCATGAAACATAGATATGAGGTGCGATATCGCGTTTTAAGAAGCATTAGAAAGCTAATGCTACGATACGTAGATATCTGCAAACGCTATTTCCTAGCGAGGAAGTATCGCATTCACATTCATTTGAAGTGTAGACGAGGAATACATAACACTTCGCAAATCATGTTATATCTTACCATGAAACATAGAAATGAGATGCGATATCGCGTTCTAAGAATCATATGAACTCTATTGCTACGATACCTAAACATCTGCAAACGCTGTATCCTTGCAAGGAAGTGTCGCATTTACTTTCATTTGAAGTGTAGACGAGGAATACATAACACTTCGCAAATCATATTATATCTTACCATGAAACATAGAAATGAGATGCGATATCGCGTTTTAAGAAGCATTAGAAATCTATTGCTACGATAGGTAGACAACTGCAAACGCTATTTCCTTGCAAGGAGGTGTCGCATTTACATTCATTTGAAGTGTAGAGGAGGAATACATAACACTTCGTAAATCATATTATATCTTACCATGAAAGATAGAAATGAGATGCGATATCGCGTTTTAAGAAGCATTAGAAAGCTATTGCTGCGATACGTAGACATCTGCAAACGCTATTACCTAGCGAGGAAGTATCGCATTCACATTCATTTGAAGTGTAGACGAGGAATACATAAGACTTCGCAAATCATGTTATATCTTACCATGAAACATAGAAATGAGATGCGATATCGCGTTTTAAGAATCATATGAACTCTATTGCTACGATACGTAGACATCTGCAATCGTTATTTCCTTGCAAGGAAGTGTCGCATTTACTTTCATTTGAATCGTAGACGAGGAATGCATAACACTTCCCAATGAATATTATATCTTATCATGAAACATAGATATGAGATGCAATTTCTCGTTTTAAGAAGCATTTGAACACTATTGCTTCGATACGTAGACATATGCAAACGCTATTTCCTTGCTAGGATGTGTCGCATTTACATTCACTTGAAGTGTAGACGAGGAATACATAACACTTAGGCAAATCATATTATATCTTACCATGAAACATAGAAATGAGATGCGATATCGCGTTTTAAGAAGCATTAGAAAGCTATAGCTACGATACGTAGACATCTGCAAACGCTATTTCCTAGCAAGGAAGTATCGCATTCACATTCATTTGAAGTGTAGACGAGGAATACATAACACTTCGCAAATCATGTTATATCTTACCATGAAACATAGAAATGAGATGCGATATCGCGTTCTAAGAATCATATGAACTCTATTGCTACGATACGTACACATCTGCAAACGCTATTTCCTAGCGAGGAAGTGTCGCATTCACATTCATTTGAAGTGTAGACGAGGAATACATGACACTTCGCAAATCATATTATATCTTACCATGAAACATATAAATGAGATGCGATATCGCGTTTTAAGAATCATAAGAACTCTATTGCTACGATACGTAGACATCTGCAAACGCTATTTCCTTGCAAGGAAGTGTCGCATTTACATTCATTTGAATTGTAGACGCGGAATGCATAACACTTCGCAATGAATATTATATCTTATCATGAAACATAGATATGAGATGCAATATCTCGTTTTAAGAAGCATTTGAACTCTATTGCTACGATACATAGACATCTGCAAACGCTATTTCCTTGCAAGGAAGTGTCGCATTTACATTCATTTGAAGTGTAGATGAGGAATACATAACACTTCGCAATTGATATTATATCTTACCATGAAATATAGAAATGAGGTGCGATATCGCGTTTTAAGAAGCATTAGAACACTATTGCTACGATAGGTAGACATCTGCAAACGCTATTTCCTTGCAAGGAAGTGTCGCATTCACATTCATTTGAAGTGTAGACGAGCAATACATAACATTTCGCAAATCATATTATATCTTACCATGAAACATAGATATGAGATGCGATATCGCGTTTTAAGAAGCATTAGAAAGCTAATGCTACGATACGTAGATATCTGCAAACGCTATTTCCTAGCGAGGAAGTATCGCATTCACATTCATTTGAAGTGTAGACGAGGAATACATAACACTTCGCAAATCATGTTATATCTTACCATGAAACATAGAAATGAGATGCGACATCGCGTTCTAAGAATCATATGAACTCTATTGCTACGATACCTAGACATCTGCAAACGCTGTTTCCTTGCAAGGAAGTGTCGCATTTACTTTCATTTGAAGTGTAGACGAGGAATACATAACACTTCGCAAATCATATTATATCTTACCATGAAACATAGAAATGAGATGCGATATCGCGTTTTAAGAAGCATTAGAACTCTATTGCTACGATAGGTAAACATCTGCAAACGCTATTTCCTTGCAAGGAAGTGTTGCATTTACATTCATTTGAAGTGTAGACGAGGAATACATGACACTTCGCAAATCATATTATATCTTACCATGAAACATAGAAATGAGATGCGATATCGCGTTTTAAGAAGCATTAGAAATCTATTGCTACGATAGGTAGACAACTGCAAACGCTATTTCCTTGCAAGGAGGTGTCGCATTTACATTCATTTGAAGTGTAGAGGAGGAATACATAACACTTCGCAAATCATATTATATCTTACCATGAAAGATAGAAATGAGATGCGATATCGCGTTTTAAGAAGCATTAGAAAGCTATTGCTGCGATACGTAGACATCTGCAAACGCTATTACCTAGCGAGAAAGTATCGCATTCACATTCATTTGAAGTGTAGACGAGGAATACATAAGACTTCGCAAATCATGTTATATCTTACCATGAAACATAGAAATGAGATGCGATATCGCGTTTTAAGAATCATATGAACTCTATTGCTACGATACGTAGACATCTGCAATCGTTATTTCCTTGCAAGGAAGTGTCGCATTTACTTTCATTTGAATCGTAGACGAGGAATGCATAACACTTCCCAATGAATATTATATCTTATCATGAAACATAGATATGAGATGCAATTTCTCGTTTTAAGAAGCATTTGAACACTATTGCTTCGATACGTAGACATATGCAAACGCTATTTCCTTGCTAGGATGTGTCGCATTTACATTCACTTGAAGTGTAGACGAGGAATACATAACACTTAGGCAAATCATATTATATCTTACCATGAAACATAGAAATGAGATGCGATATCGCGTTTTAAGAAGCATTAGAAAGCTATAGCTACGATACGTAGACATCTGCAAACGCTATTTCCTAGCAAGGAAGTATCGCATTCACATTCATTTGAAGTGTAGACGAGGAATACATAACACTTCGCAAATCATGTTATATCTTACCATGAAACATAGAAATGAGATGCGATATCGCGTTCTAAGAATCATATGAACTCTATTGCTACGATACGTACACATCTGCAAACGCTATTTCCTAGCGAGGAAGTGTCGCATTCACATTCATTTGAAGTGTAGACGAGGTATACATGACACTTCGCAAATCATATTATATCTTACCATGAAACATATAAATGAGATGCGATATCGCGTTTTAAGAATCATAAGAACTCTATTGCTACGATACGTAGACATCTGCAAACGCTATTTCCTTGCAAGGAAGTGTCGCATTTACATTCATTTGAATTGTAGACGCGGAATGCATAACACTTCGCAATGAATATTATATCTTATCATGAAACATAGATATGAGATGCAATATCTCGTTTTAAGGAGCATTTGAACTCTATTGCTACGATACGTAGACATCTGCAAACGCTATTTCCTTGCAAGGAAGTGTCGCATTTACATTCATTTGAAGTGTAGACGAGGAATACATAACACTTCGCAATTCATATTATATCTTACCATGAAATATAGAAATGAGGTGCGATATCGCGTTTTAAGAAGCATTAGAACACTATTGCTACGATAGGTAGACATCTGCAAACGCTATTTCCTTGCAAGGAAGTGTCGCATTCACATTCATTTGAAGTGTAGACGAGGAATGCATAACACTTCGCAATGAATATTATATCTTATCATGAAACATAGATATGAGATGCAATATCTCGTTTTAAGAAGCATTTGATCCCTATTGCTTCGATACGTAGACATCTGCAAACGCTATTTCCTTGCAAGGAAGTGTCGCATTTACATTCATTTGAAGTGTAGACGAGGAATACATAACACTTCGCAAATCATATTATATCTTACCATGAAACATAGAAATGAGATGCGATATCTCGTTTTAAGAAGCATTAGAAATCTATTGCTACGATAGGTAAACATCTGCAAACGCTATTTCCTTGCAAGGAACTGTCGCATTTACATTCATTTGAAGTGTAGAAGAGGAATACATGACTCTTCGCAAATCATATTATATCTTACCATGAAACATAGAAATGAGATGCGATATCGCGTTTTAAGAAGCATTAGAAAGCTATTGCTACGATAAGTAGACATCTGCAAACGCTATTTCCTAGCGAGGAAGAATCGCATTCACATTCATTTGAAGTGTAGACGAGCAATACATGACACTTCGCAAATCATATTATATCTTACCATGAAACAGAGAAATGAGATGCGATATCGCGTTTTAAGAAGCATTAGAACTCTATTGCTACGATACCTAGACATCTGCAGACGCTATTTCCTAGCAAGGAAGTGTCGCATTTACATTCATTTGAAGTGTAGAGGAGGAATACATAACACTTCGCAAATCATATTACATCTTACCATGAAACATAGAAATGAGATGCGATATCGCGTTTTAAGAAGCATTAGAACTCTATTGCTACGATAGGTAAACATCTGCAAACGCTATTTCCTTGCAAGGAAGTGTCGCATTCACATTCATTTGAAGTGTAGACGAGGAATACATAACACTTCGCAAATCATATTATATCTTACCATGAAACATAGAAATGAGATGCGATATCGCGTTTTAAGAAGCATTAGAACTCTACTGCTACGATACGTAGACATCTGCAAACGCCATTTCCTTGCAAGGAAGTGTCGCATTTACATTCATTTGAAGTGCAGACGAGGAATACATAACACTTCGCAAATCATATTATATCTTACCATGAAACATAGAAATGAGATGCGATATCTCGTTTTAAGAAGCATTAGAAATCTATTGCTACGATAGGTAAACATCTGCAAACGCTATTTCCTTGCAAGGAACTGTCGCATTTACATTCATTTGAAGTGTAGAAGAGGAATACATGACTCTTCGCAAATCATATTATATCTTACCATGAAACATAGAAATGAGATGCGATATCGCGTTTTAAGAAGCATTAGAAAGGTATTGCTACGATAAGTAGACATCTGCAAACGCTATTTCCTAGCGAGGAAGTATCGCATTCACATTCATTTGAAGTGTAGACGAGGAATACATGACACTTCGCAAATCATATTATATCTTACCATGAAACAGAGAAATGAGATGCGATATCGCGTTTTAAGAAGCATTAGAACTCTATTGCTACGATACCTAGACATCTGCAGACGCTATTTCCTAGCAAGGAAGTGTCGCATTTACATTCATTTGAAGTGTAGAGGAGGAATACATAACACTTCGCAAATCATATTACATCTTACTATGAAACATAGAAATGAGATGCGATATCGCGTTTTAAGAAGCATTAGAACTCTATTGCTACGATAGGTAAACATCTGCAAACGCTATTTCCTTGCAAGGAAGTGTCGCATTCACATTCATTTGAAGTGTAGACGAGGAATACATAACACTTCGCAAATCATATTATATCTTACCATGAAACATAGAAATGAGATGCGATATCGCGTTTTAAGAAGCATTAGAAAGCTAATGCTACGATACGTAGACATCTGCAAACGCTACTTCCTAGCGACGAAGTATAGCATTCACATTCATTTGATGTGTAGCCGAGGAATACATAACACTTCGCAAATCATGTTATATCTTACCATGAAACATAGAAATGAGATGCGATATCGCGTTTTAAGAAGCATTAGAAATCTATTGCTACGGTACGTAGACATCTGCAAACGCTATTTCCTAGCGAGGAAGTGTCGCATTCACATTCATTTGAAGTGTAGACGAGGAATACATAACATTTCGCAAATCATATTATATCTTACCATGAAACATAGATATGAGATGCGATATCGTGTTTTAAGAAGCATTAGAAAGCTAATGCTACGATACGTAGATATCTGCAAACGCTATTTCCTAGCGAGGAAGTGTCGCATTCACATTCATTTGAAGTGTAGACGAGGAATACATAACACATCGCAAATCATAATATATCTTACCATGAAACATAGAAATGAGATGCGATATCGCGTCTTAAGAAGCATTAGAACACTATCGCTACGATACCTAGACATCTGCAGACGCTATTTCCTAGCAAGGAAGTGTCGCATTTACATTCATTTGAAGTGTAGTCGAGGAATACATAACACTTCGCAAATCATATTATATCTTACCATGAAACATAGAAATGAGATGCGATATCGCGTTTTCAGAAGCATTAGAAATCTATTGCTACGGTACGTAGACATCTGCAAACGCTATTTCCTAGCGAGGAAGTGTCGCATTCACATTCATTTGAATTGTAGACGCGGAATGCATAACACTTCGCAATGAATATTATATCTTATCATGAAACATAGATATGAGATGCAATATCTCGTTTTAAGAAGCATTTGAACTCTATTGCTACGATACGTAAACATCTGCAAACGCTATTTCCTTGCAAGGAAGTGTCGCATTTACATTCATTTGAAGTGTAGACGAGGAATACATAACACTTCGCAATTCATATTATATCTTACCATGAAATATAGAAATGAGGTGCGATATCGCGTTTTAAGAAGCATTAGAACACTATTGCTACGATAGGTAGACATCTGCAAACGCTATTTCCTTGCAAGGAAGTGTCGCATTCACATTCATTTGAAGTGTAGACGAGGAATGCATAACACTTCGCTATGAATATTATATCTTATCATGAAACATAGATATGAGATGCAATATCTCGTTTTAAGAAGCATTTGATCCCTATTGCTTCGATACGTAGACATCTGCAAACGCTATTTCCTTGCAAGGAAGTGTCGCATTTACATTCATTTGAAGTGTAGACGAGGAATACATAACACTTCGCAAATCATATTATATCTTACCATGAAACATAGAAATGAGATGCGATATCGCGTTTTAAGAAGCATTAGAACTCTATTGCTACGATACGTAGACATCTGCAAACGCCATTTCCTTGCAAGGAAGTGTCGCATTTACATTCATTTGAATGTGTAGACGAGGAATACATAACACTTCGCAAATCATATTATATCTTACCATGAAACATAGAAATGAGATGCGATATCTCGTTTTAAGAAGCATTAGAAATCTATTGCTACGATAGGTAAACATCTGCAAACGCTATTTCCTTGCAAGGAACTGTCGCATTTACATTCATTTGAAGTGTAGAAGAGGAATACATGACTCTTCGCAAATCATATTATATCTTACCATGAAACATAGAAATGAGATGCGATATCGCGTTTTAAGAAGCATTAGAAAGCTATTGCTACGATAAGTAGACATCTGCAAACGCTATTTCCTAGCGTGGAAGTATCGCATTCACATTCATTTGAAGTGTAGACGAGGAATACATGACACTTCGCAAATCATATTATATCTTACCATGAAACAGAGAAATGAGATGCGATATCGCGTTTTAAGAAGCATTAGAACTCTATTGCTACGATACCTAGACATCTGCAGACGCTATTTCCTAGCAAGGAAGTGTCGCATTTACATTCATTTGAAGTGTAGAGGAGGAATACATAACACTTCGCAAATCATATTACATCTTACCATGAAACATAGAAATGAGATGCGATGTCGCGTTTTAAGAAGATTTAGAACTCTATTGCTACGATAGGTAAACATCTGCAAACGCTATTTCCTTGCAAGGAAGTGTCGCATTCACATTCATTTGAAGTGTAGACGAGGAATACATAACACTTCGCAAATCATATTATATCTTACCATGAAACATAGAAATGAGATGCGATATCGCGTTTTAAGAATCATATGAACTCTATTGCTACGATACGTAGACATCTGCAATCGTTATTTCCTTGCAAGGACGTGTCCCATTTACTTTCATTTGAATCGTAGACGAGGAATGCATAACACTTCCCAATGAATATTATATCTTATCATGAAACATAGATATGAGATGCAATTTCTCGTTTTAAGAAGCATTTGAACACTATTGCTTCGATACGTAGACATATGCAAACGCTATTTCCTTGCTAGGATGTGTCGCATTTACATTCACTTGAAGTGTAGACGAGGAATACATAACACTTAGGCAAATCATATTATATCTTACCATGAAACATAGAAATGAGATGCGATATCGCGTTTTAAGAAGCATTAGAAAGCTATAGCTACGATACGTAGACATCTGCAAACGCTATTTCCTAGCAAGGAAGTATCGCATTCACATTCATTTGAAGTGTAGACGAGGAATACATAACACTTCGCAAATCATGTTATATCTTACCATGAAACATAGAAATGAGATGCGATATCGCGTTCTAAGAATCATATGAACTCTATTGCTACGATACGTACACATCTGCAAACGCTATTTCCTAGCGAGGAAGTGTCGCATTCACATTCATTTGAAGTGTAGACGAGGAATACATGACACTTCGCAAATCATATTATATCTTACCATGAAACATATAAATGAGATGCGATATCGCGTTTTAAGAATCATAAGAACTCTATTGCTACGATACGTAGACATCTGCAAACGCTATTTCCTTGCAAGGAAGTGTCGCATTTACATTCATTTGAATTGTAGACGCGGAATGCATAACACTTCGCAATGAATATTATATCTTATCATGAAACATAGATATGAGATGCAATATCTCGTTTTAAGAAGCATTTGAACTCTATTGCTACGATACGTAGACATCTACAAACGCTATTTCCTTGCAAGGAAGTGTCGCATTTACATTCATTTGAAGTGTAGACGAGGAATACATAACACTTCGCAATTCATATTATATCTTACCATGAAATATAGAAATGAGGTGCGATATCGCGTTTTAAGAAGCATTAGAACACTATTGCTACGATAGGTAGACATCTGCAAACGCTATTTCCTTGCAAGGAAGTGTCGCATTCACATTCATTTGAAGTGTAGACGAGGAATGCATAACACTTCGCAATGAATATTATATCTTATCATGAAACATAGATATGAGATGCAATATCTCGTTTTAAGAAGCATTTGATCCCTATTGCTTCGATACGTAGACATCTGCAAACGCTATTTCCTTGCAAGGAAGTGTCGCATTTACATTCATTTGAAGTGTAGACGAGGAATACATAACACTTCGCAAATCATATTATATCTTACCATGAAACATAGAAATGAGATGCGATATCTCGTTTTAAGAAGCATTAGAAATCTATTGCTACGATAGGTAAACATCTGCAGACGCTATTTCCTTGCAAGGAACTGTCGCATTTACATTCATTTGAAGTGTAGAAGAGGAATACATGACTCTTCGCAAATCATATTATATCTTACCATGAAACATAGAAATGAGATGCGATATCGCGTTTTAAGAAGCATTAGAAAGCTATTGCTACGATAAGTAGACATCTGCAAACGCTATTTCCTAGCGAGGAAGAATCGCATTCACATTCATTTGAAGTGTAGACGAGCAATACATGACACTTCGCAAATCATATTATACCTTACCATGAAACAGAGAAATGAGATGCGATATCGCGTTTTAAGAAGCATTAGAACTCTATTGCTACGATACCTAGACATCTGCAGACGCTATTTCCTAGCAAGGAAGTGTCGCATTTACATTCATTTGAAGTGTAGAGGAGGAATACATAAGACTTCGCAAATCATATTACATCTTACCATGAAACATAGAAATGAGATGCGATATCGCGTTTTAAGAAGCATTAGAACTCTATTGCTACGATAGGTAAACATCTGCAAACGCTATTTCCTTGCAAGGAAGTGTCGCATTCACATTCATTTGAAGTGTAGACGAGGAATACATAACACTTCGCAAATCATATTATATCTTACCATGAAACATAGAAATGAGATGCGATATCGCGTTTTAAGAAGCATTAGAACTCTATTGCTACGATAGGTAAACATCTGCAAACGCTATTTCCTTGCAAGGAAGTGTCGCATCCACATTCATTTGAAGTGTAGACGAGGAATACATAACACTTCGCAAATCATATTATATCTTACCATGAAACATAGAAATGAGATGCGATATCGCGTTTTAAGAAGCATTAGAACTCTATTGCTACGATACGTAGACATCTGCAAACGCCACTTCCTTGCAAGGAAGTGTCGCATTTACATTCATTTGAAGTGCAGACGAGGAATACATAACACTTCGCAAATCATATTATATCTTACCATGAAACATAGAAATGAGATGCGATATCTCGTTTTAAGAAGCATTAGAAATCTATTGCTACGATAGGTAAACATCTGCAAACGCTATTTCCTTGCAAGGAACTGTCGCATTTACATTCATTTGAAGTGTAGAAGAGGAATACATGACTCTTCGCAAATCATATTATATCTTACCATGAAACATAGAAATGAGATGCGATATCGCGTTTTAAGAAGCATTAGAAAGCTATTGCTACGATAAGTAGACATCTGCAAACGCTATTTCCTAGCGAGGAAGTATCGCATTCACATTCATTTGAAGTGTAGACGAGGAATACATGACACTTCGCAAATCATATTATATCTTACCATGAAACAGAGAAATGAGATGCGATATCGCGTTTTAAGAAGCATTAGAACTCTATTGCTACGATACCTAGACATCTGCAGACGCTATTTCCTAGCAAGGAAGTGTCGCATTTACATTCATTTGAAGTGTAGAGGAGGAATACATAACACTTCGCAAATCATATTACATCTTACTATGAAACATAGAAATGAGATGCGATAACGCGTTTTAAGAAGCATTAGAACTCTATTGCTACGATAGGTAAACATCTGCAAACGCTATTTCCTTGCAAGGAAGTGTCGCATTCACATTCATTTGAAGTGTAGACGAGGAATACATAACACTTCGCAAATCATATTATATCTTACCATGAAACATAGAAATGGGATGCGATATCGCGTTTTAAGAAGCATTAGAAAGCTAATGCTACGATACGTAGACATCTGCAAACGCTACTTCCTAGCGACGAAGTATAGCATTCACATTCATTTGATGTGTAGCCGAGGAATACATAACACTTCGCAAATCATGTTATATCTTACCATGAAACATAGAAATGAGATGCGATATCGCGTTTTAAGAAGCATTAGAAATCTATTGCTACGGTACGTAGACATCTCCAAACGCTATTTCCTAACGAGGAAGTGTCGCATTCACATTCATTTGAAGTGTAGACGAGGAATACATAACATTTCGCAAATCATATTATATCTTACCATGAAACATAGATATGAGATGCGATATCGTGTTTTAAGAAGCATTAGAAAGCTGATGCTACGATACGTAGATATCTGCAAACGCTATTTCCTAGCGAGGAAGTGTCGCATTCACATTCATTTGAAGTGTAGACGAGGAATACATAACACATCGCAAATCATAATATATCTTACCATGAAACATAGAAATGAGATGCGATATCGCGTCTTAAGAAGCATTAGAACACTATCGCTACGATACCTAGACATCTGCAGACGCTATTTCCTAGCAAGGAAGTGTCGCATTTACATTCATTTGAAGTGTAGTCGAGGAATACATAACACTTCGCAAATCATATTATATCTTACCATGAAACATAGAAATGAGATGCGATATCGCGTTTTCAGAAGCATTAGAAATCTATTGCTACGGTACGTAGACATCTGCAAACGCTATTTCCTAGCGAGGAAGTGTCGCATTCACATTCATTTGAATTGTAGACGCGGAATGCATAACACTTCGCAATGAATATTATATCTTATCATGAAACATAGATATGAGATGCAATATCTCGTTTTAAGAAGCATTTGAACTCTATTGCTACGATACGTAGACATCTGCAAACGCTATTTCCTTGCAAGGAAGTGTCGCATTTACATTCATTTGAAGTGTAGACGAGGAATACATAACACTTCGCAATTCATATTATATCTTACCATGAAATATAGAAATGAGGTGCGATATCGCGTTTTAAGAAGCATTAGAACACTATTGCTACGATAGGTAGACATCTGCAAACGCTATTTCCTTGCAAGGAAGTGTCGCATTCACATTCATTTGAAGTGTAGACGAGGAATGCATAACACTTCGCAATGAATATTATATCTTATCATGAAACATAGATATGAGATGCAATATCTCGTTTTAAGAAGCATTTGATCCCTATTGCTTCGATACGTAGACATCTGCAAACGCTATTTCCTTGCAAGGAAGTGTCGCATTTACATTCATTTGAAGTGTAGACGAGGAATACATAACACTTCGCAAATCATATTATATCTTACCATGAAACATAGAAATGAGATGCGATATCGCGTTTTAAGAAGCATTAGAACTCTATTGCTACGATACGTAGAAATCTGCAAACGCCATTTCCTTGCAAGGAAGTGTCGCATTTACATTCATTTGAAGTGTAGACGAGGAATACATAACACTTCGCAAACCATATTATATCTTACCATGAAACATAGAAATGAGATGCGATATCTCGTTTTAAGAAGCATTAGAAATCTATTGCTACGATAGGTAAACATCTGCAAACGCTATTTCCTTGCAAGGAACTGTCGCATTTACATTCATTTGAAGTGTAGAAGAGGAATACATGACTCTTCGCAAATCATATTATAACTTACCATGAAACATAGAAATGAGATGCGATATCGCGTTTTAAGAAGCATTAGAAAGCTAATGCTACGATACGTAGACATCTGCAAACGCTATTTCCTAGCAAGGAAGTGTCGCATTCACATTCATTTGAACTGTGGACGAGGAATACATAACACTTCGCAAATCATATTATATCTTACCATGAAACATAGAAATGAGATGCGATATCGCGTCTTAAGAAGCGTTAGAAAGCTATTGCTACGATACGTTAGACATCTGCAAACGCTATTTCCTTGCAAGGAAGTGTCGCATTTACATTCATTTGAAGTGTAGAAGAGGCATACATGACTCATCGCAAATCATATTATATCTTACCATGAAACAGAGAAATGAGATGCGATATCGCGTTTTAAGAAGCATTAGAACTCTATTGCTACGATACCTAGACATCTGCAGACGCTATTTCCTAGCAAGGAAGTGTCGCATTTACATTCATTTGAAGTGTAGAGGAGGAATACATAACACTTCGCAAATCATATTACATCTTACCATGAAACATAGAAATGAGATGCGATATCGCGTTTTAAGAAGCATTAGAACTCTATTGCTACGATAGGTAAACATCTGCTAACGCTATTTCCTTGCAAGGAAGTGTCGCATTCACATTCATTTGAAGTGTAGACGAGGAATACATAACACTTCGCAAATCATATTATATCTTACCATGAAGCATAGAAATGAGATGCGATATCGCGTTTTAAGAAGCATTAGAAAGCTAATGCTACGATACGTAGACATCTGCAAACGCTACTTCCTAGCGACGAAGTATCGCATTCACATTCATTTGATGTGTAGACGAGGAATACATAACACTTCGCAAATCATGTTATATCTTACCATGAAACATAGAAATGAGATGCGATATCGCGTTTTAAGAAGCATTAGAAATCTATTGCTACGGTACGTAGACATCTGCAAACGCTATTTCCTAGCGAGGAAGTGTCGCATTCACATTCATTTGAAGTGTAGACGAGGAATACATAACATTTCGCAAATCATATTATATCTTACCATGAAACATAGATATGAGATGCGATATCGCGTTTTAAGAAGCATTCGAAAGCTAATGCTACGATACGTAGATATCTGCAAACGCTATTTCCTAGCGAGGAAGTGTCGCATTCACATTCATTTGAAGTGTAGACGAGGAATACATAACACATCGCAAATCATAATATATCTTACCATGAAACATAGAAATGAGATGCGATATCGCGTTTTAAGAAGCATTAGAACACTATCGCTACGATACCTAGACATCTGCAGACGCTATTTCCTAGCAAGGAAGTGTCGCATTTACATTCATTCGAAGTGTAAGACGAGGAATACATGACACTTCGCAAATCATATTATATCTTACCATGAAACAGAGAAATGAGATGCGATATCGCGTTTTAAGAAGCATTAGAAATCTATTGCTACGATACGTATACATCTGCAAACGCTATTTCCTAGCGAGGAAGTGTCGCATTCACATTCATTTGAAGTGTAGACGAGGAATACATAACACTTCGCAAATCTTATTATATCTTAGCATGAAACATAGAAATGAGATGCGATATCGCGTTTTAAGAAGCATTAGACAGCTATTGCTACGATACGTAGAAATCTGCAAACGCTATTTCCTAGCGAGGAAGTGTCGCATTCACATTCATTTGAAGTGTAGACGAGGAATACATAACACTTCGCAAATCATAATATATCTTACCATGAAACATAGAAATGAGATGCGATATCGCGTTTTAAGTAGCATTAGAACACTATCGCTACGATACCTAGACATCTGCAGACGCTATTTCCTAGCAAGGAAGTGTCGCATTTACATTCATTTGAAGTGTAGTCGAGGAATACATGACTCTTCGCAAATCATATTATATCTTACCATGAAACATAGAAATGAGATGCGATATCGCGTTTTAAGAAGCATTAGAAAGCTATTGCTACGATAAGTAGACATCTGCAAACGCTATTTCCTAGCGAGGAAGTATCGCATTCACATTCATTTGAAGTGTAGACGAGGAATACATGACACTTCGCAAATCATATTATATCTTACCATGAAACAGAGAAATGAGATGCGATATCGCGTTTTAAGAATCATAAGAACTCTATTGCTACGATACGTAGACATCTGCAAACGCTATTTCCTTGCAAGGAAGTGTCGCATTTACATTCATTTGAATTGTAGACGCGGAATGCATAACACTTCGCAATGAATATTATATCTTATCATGAAACATAGATATGAGATGCAATATCTCGTTTTAAGAAGCATTTGAACTCTATTGCTACGATACGTAGACATCTGCAAACGCTATTTCCTTGCAAGGAAGTGTCGCATTTACATTCATATGAAGTGTAGATGAGGAATACATAACACTTCGCAATTCATATTATATCTTACCATGAAATATAGAAATGAGGTGCGATATCGCGTTTTAAGAAGCATTAGGACACTATTGCTACGATAGGTAGACATCTGCAAACGCTATTTCCTTGCAAGGATGTGTCGCATTCACATTCATTTGAAGTGTAGACGAGGAACGCATAACACTTCGCAATGAATATTATATCTTATCATGAAACATAGATATGAGATGCAATATCTCGTTTTAAGAAGCATTTGATCCCTATTACTTCGATACGTAGACATCTGCAAACGCTATTTCCTTGCAAGGAAGTGTCGCATTTACATTCATTTGAAGTGTAGACGAGGAATACATAACACTTCGCAAATCATATTATATCTTACCATGAAAAAAAGAAATGAGATGCGATATCGCGTTTTAAGAAGCATTAGAACTCTATTGCTACGATACGTAGACATCGCCAAACGCCATTTCCTTGCAAGGAAGTGTCGCATTTACATTCATTTGAAGTGTAGACGAGGAATACATAACACTTCGTAAATCATATTATATCTTACCATGAAACATAGAAATGAGATGCGATATCTCGTTTTAAGAAGCATTAGAAATCTATTGCTACGATAGGTAAACATCTGCAAACGCTATTTCCTTGCAAGGAACTGACGCATTTACAATCATTTGAAGTGTAGAAGAGGAATACATGACTCTTCGCAAATCATATTATAACTTACCATGAAACATAGAAATGAGATGCGATATCGCGTTTTAAGAAGCATTAGAAAGCTAATGCTACGATAAGTAGACATCTGCAAACGCTATTTCCTAGCGAGGAAGTATCGCATTCACATTCATTTGAAGTGTAGACGAGGAATACATGACACTTCGCAAATCATATTACATCTTGCAATGAAACATAGAAATGAGATGCGATATCGCGTCTTAAGAAGCATTAGAAAGCTATTGCTACGATACGTAGACATCTGCAAACGCTATTTCCTAGCAAGGAAGTATCGCATTCACATTCATTTGAACTGTGGACAAGGAATACATAACACTTCGCAAATCATATTATATCTTACCATGAAACATAGAAATGAGATGCGATATCGCGTTTTAAGAAGCGTTAGAAAGCTATTGCTACGATACGTAGACATCTGCAAACGCTATTTCCTTGCAAGGAAGTGTCGCATTTACATTCATTTGAAGTGTAGACGAGGAATACATAACACTTCGCAATTCATATTATATCTTACCATGAAATATAGAAATGAGGTGCGATATCGCGTTTTAAGAAGCATTAGAACACTATTGCTACGATAGGTAGACATCTGCAAACGCTATTTCCTTGCAAGGAAGTGTCGCATTCACATTCATTTGAAGTGTAGACGAGGAATGCATAACACTTCGCAATGAATATTATATCTTATCATGAAACATAGATATGAGATGCAATATCTCGTTTTAAGAAGCATTTGATCCCTATTGCTTCGATACGTAGACATCTGCAAACGCTATTTCCTTGCAAGGAAGTGTCGCATTTACATTCATTTGAAGTGTAGACGAGGAATACATAACACTTCGCAAATAATATTATATCTTACCATGAAACATAGAAATG
The DNA here is from genome assembly GCF_050948175.1 of Xylocopa sonorina. Classification (NCBI taxonomy): domain Eukaryota; kingdom Metazoa; phylum Arthropoda; class Insecta; order Hymenoptera; family Apidae; genus Xylocopa; species Xylocopa sonorina. The sequence goes on along the minus strand of NW_027490389.1, from coordinate 253,121 downwards.
AGATGCGATATCGCGTTTTAAGAAGCATTAGAACTCTATTGCTACGATACGTAGAAATCTGCAAACGCCATTTCCTTGCAAGGAAGTGTCGCATTTACATTCATTTGAAGTGTAGACGAGGAATACATAACACTTCGCAAACCATATTATATCTTACCATTAGACATAGAAATGAGATGCGATATCTCGTTTTAAGAAGCATTAGAAATCTATTGCTACGATAGGTAAACATCTGCAAACGCTATTTCCTTGCAAGGAACTGTCGCATTTACATTCATTTGAAGTGTAGAAGAGGAATACATGACTCTTCGCAAATCATATTATAACTTACCATGAAACATAGAAATGAGATGCGATATCGCGTTTTAAGAAGCATTAGAAAGCTAATGCTACGATACGTAGACATCTGCAAACGCTATTTCCTAGCAAGGAAGTGTCGCATTCACATTCATTTGAACTGTGGACGAGGAATACATAACACTTCGCAAATCATATTATATCTTACCATGAAACATAGAAATGAGATGCGATATCGCGTCTTAAGAAGCGTTAGAAAGCTATTGCTACGATACGTAGACATCTGCAAACGCTATTTCCTTGCAAGGAAGTGTCGCATTTACATTCATTTGAAGTGTAGAAGAGGCATACATGACTCATCGCAAATCATATTATATCTTACCATGAAACAGAGAAATGAGATGCGATATCGCGTTTTAAGAAGCATTAGAACTCTATTGCTACGATACCTAGACATCTGCAGACGCTATTTCCTAGCAAGGAAGTGTCGCATTTACATTCATTTGAAGTGTAGAGGAGGAATACATAACACTTCGCAAATCATATTACATCTTACCATGAAACATAGAAATGAGATGCGATATCGCGTTTTAAGAAGCATTAGAACTCTATTGCTACGATAGGTAAACATCTGCAAACGCTATTTCCTTGCAAGGAAGTGTCGCATTCACATTCATTTGAAGTGTAGACGAGGAATACATAACACTTCGCAAATCATATTATATCTTACCATGAAGCATAGAAATGAGATGCGATATCGCGTTTTAAGAAGCATTAGAAAGCTAATGCTACGATACGTAGACATCTGCAAACGCTACTTCCTAGCGACGAAGTATCGCATTCACATTCATTTGATGTGTAGACGAGGAATACATAACACTTCGCAAATCATGTTATATCTTACCATGAAACATAGAAATGAGATGCGATATCGCGTTTTAAGAAGCATTAGAAATCTATTGCTACGGTACGTAGACATCTGCAAACGCTATTTCCTAGCGAGGAAGTGTCGCATTCACATTCATTTGAAGTGTAGACGAGGAATACATAACATTTCGCAAATCATATTATATCTTACCATGAAACATAGATATGAGATGCGATATCGCGTTTTAAGAAGCATTCGAAAGCTAATGCTACGATACGTAGATATCTGCAAACGCTATTTCCTAGCGAGGAAGTGTCGCATTCACATTCATTTGAAGTGTAGACGAGGAATACATAACACATCGCAAATCATAATATATCTTACCATGAAACATAGAAATGAGATGCGATATCGCGTTTTAAGAAGCATTAGAACACTATCGCTACGATACCTAGACATCTGCAGACGCTATTTCCTAGCAAGGAAGTGTCGCATTTACATTCATTCGAAGTGTAGACGAGGAATACATGACACTTCGCAAATCATATTATATCTTACCATGAAACAGAGAAATGAGATGCGATATCGCGTTTTAAGAAGCATTAGAAATCTATTGCTACGATACGTATACATCTGCAAACGCTATTTCCTAGCGAGGAAGTGTCGCATTCACATTCATTTGAAGTGTAGACGAGGAATACATAACACTTCGCAAATCTTATTATATCTTAGCATGAAACATAGAAATGAGATGCGATATCGCGTTTTAAGAAGCATTAGATAGCTATTGCTACGATACGTAGAAATCTGCAAACGCTATTTCCTAGCGAGGAAGTGTCGCATTCACATTCATTTGAAGTGTAGACGAGGAATACATAACACTTCGCAAATCATAATATATCTTACCATGAAACATAGAAATGAGATGCGATATCGCGTTTTAAGTAGCATTAGAACACTATCGCTACGATACCTAGACATCTGCAGACGCTATTTCCTAGCAAGGAAGTGTCGCATTTACATTCATTTGAAGTGTAGTCGAGGAATACATAACACTTCGCAAATCATATTATATCTTGCCATGATACATAGAAATGAGATGCGATATCGCGTTTTAAGAAGCATTAGAAACCTATTGCTACGATACGTAGACATCTGCAAACGCCATTTCCTAGCGAGGAAGTGTCGCATTCACATTCATTTGAAGTGTAGACGAGGAATACATAACACTTCGCAAATCATATTATATCTTACCATGAAAGATAGAAATGAGATGCGATATCGCGTTTTAAGAATCATAAGAACTCTATTGCTACGATACGTAGACAACTGCAAACGCTATTTCCTTGCAAGGAAGTGTCGCATTTACATTCATTTGAATCGCATACGAGGAATGCATAACACTTCGCAATGAATATTATATCTTATCACGAAACATAGATATGAGATGCAATATCTCGTTTTAATAAGCATTTGAACTCTATTGCTACGATACGTAGACATCAGCAAACGCTATTTCCTAGCAAGGAAGTGTCGCATTTACATTCATTTGAAGTGTAGACGAGGAATACATAACACTTCGCAAATCATATTATATCTTACCATGAAACATAGAAATGAGATGCGATATCTCGTTTTAAGAAGCATTACAACACTATTGCTACGATAGGTAGACAACTGCAAACGCTATTTCCTTGCAAGGAGGTGTCGCATTTACATTCATTAGAAGTGTAGAGGAGGAATACATAACACTTCGCAAATCATATTATATCTTACCATGAAACATAGAAATGAGATGCGATATCGCGTTTTAAGAAGCATTAGAAAGCTATTGCTACGATACGTAGACATCTGCAAACGCTATTTCCTAGCGAGGAAGTATCGCATTCACATTCATTTGAAGTGTAGACGAGGAATACATGACACTTCGCAAATCATGTTATATCTTACCATGAAACAGAGAAATGAGATGCGATATCGCGTTTTAAGAAGCATTAGAAATCTATTGCTACGATACGTATACATTTACAAACGCTATTTCCTAGCGTGGAAGTGTCGCATTCACATTCATTTGAAGTGTAGACGAGGAATACATAACACTTCGCAAATCATATTATATCTTACCATGAAACATAGAAATGAGATGCGATATCGCGTTTTAAGAAGCATTAGAAAGCTATTGCTACGATACGTAGACATCTGCAAACGCTATTTCCTAGCGAGGAAGTATCGCATTCACATTCATTTGAAGTGTAGGCGAGGAATACATAACACTTCGCAAATCATGTTATATCTTACCATGAAACATAGAAATGAGATGCGATATCGCGTTCTAAGAATCATATGAACTCTATTGCTACGATACCTAGACATCTGCAAACGCTATTTCCTTGCAAGGAAGTGTCGCATTTACATTCATTTGAAGTGTAGACGAGGAATACATAACACTTCGCAATTCATATTATATCTTACCATGAAATATAGAAATGAGGTGCGATATCGCGTTTTAAGAAGCATTAGAACACTATTGCTACGATAGGTAGACATCTGCAAACGCTATTTCCTTGCAAGGAAGTGTCGCATTCACATTCATTTGAAGTGTAGACGAGGAATGCATAACACTTCGCAATGAATATTATATCTTATCATGAAACATAGATATGAGATGCAATATCTCGTTTTAAGAAGCATTTGATCCCTATTGCTTCTATACGTAGACATCTGCAAACGCTATTTCCTTGCAAGGAAGTGTCGCATTTACATTCATTTGAAGTGTAGACGAGGAATACATAACACTTCGCAAATCATATTATATCTTACCATGAAACATAGAAATGAGATGCGATATCGCGTTTTAAGAAGCATTAGAACTCTATTGCTACGATACGTAGAAATCTGCAAACGCCATTTCCTTGCAAGGAAGTGTCGCATTTACATTCATTTGAAGTGTAGACGAGGAATACATAACACTTCGCAAATCATATTATATCTTACCATGAAACATAGAAATGAGATGCGATATCTCGTTTTAAGAAGCATTAGAAATCTATTGCTACGATAGGTAAACATCTGCAAACGCTATTTCCTTGCAAGGAACTGTCGCATTTACATTCATTTGAAGTGTAGAAGAGGAATACATGACTCTTCGCAAATCATATTATATCTTACCATGAAACATAGAAATGAGATGCGATATCGCGTTTTAAGAAGCATTAGAAAGCTAATGCTACGATACGTAGACATCTGCAAACGCTATTTCCTAGCAAGGAAGTGTCGCATTCACATTCATTTGAACTGTGGACGAGGAATACATAACACTTCGCAAATCATATTATATCTTACCATGAAACATAGAAATGAGATGCGATATCGCGTCTTAAGAAGCGTTAGAAAGCTATTGCTACGATACGTAGACATCTGCAAACGCTATTTCCTTGCAAGGAAGTGTCGCATTTACATTCATTTGAAGTGTAGAAGAGGCATACATGACTCATCGCAAATCATATTATATCTTACCATGAAACAGAGAAATGAGATGCGATATCGCGTTTTAAGAAGCATTAGATCTCTATTGCTACGATACCTAGACATCTGCAGACGCTATTTCCTAGCAAGGAAGTGTCGCATTTACATTCATTTGAAGTGTAGAGGAGGAATACATAACACTTCGCAAATCATATTACATCTTACCATGAAACATAGAAATGAGATGCGATATCGCGTTTTAAGAAGCATTAGAACTCTATTGCTACGATAGGTAAACATCTGCAAACGCTATTTCCTTGCAAGGAAGTGTCGCATTCACATTCATTTGAAGTGTAGACGAGGAATACATAACACTTCGCAAATCATATTATATCTTACCATGAAAGATAGAAATGAGATGCGATATCGCGTTTTAAGAATCATAAGAACTCTATTGCTACGATACGTAGACAACTGCAAACGCTATTTCCTTGCAAGGAAGTGTCGCATTTACATTCATTTGAATCGCATACGAGGAATGCATAACACTTCGCAATGAATATTATATCTTATCACGAAACATAGATATGAGATGCAATATCTCGTTTTAATAAGCATTTGAACTCTATTGCTACGATACGTAGACATCAGCAAACGCTATTTCCTAGCAAGGAAGTGTCGCATTTACATTCATTTGAAGTGTAGACGAGGAATACATAACACTTCGCAAATCATATTATATCTTACCATGAAACATAGAAATGAGATGCGATATCTCGTTTAAGAAGCATTACAACACTATTGCTACGATAGGTAGACAACTGCAAACGCTATTTCCTTGCAAGGAGGTGTCGCATTTACATTCATTAGAAGTGTAGAGGAGGAATACATAACACTTCGCAAATCATATTATATCTTACCATGAAACATAGAAATGAGATGCGATATCGCGTTTTAAGAAGCATTAGAAAGCTATTGCTACGATACGTAGACATCTGCAAACGCTATTTCCTAGCGAGGAAGTATCGCATTCACATTCATTTGAAGTGTAGACGAGGAATACATGACACTTCGCAAATCATGCTATATCTTACCATGAAACAGAGAAATGAGATGCGATATCGCGTTTTAAGAAGCATTAGAAATCTATTGCTACGATACGTATACATTTACAAACGCTATTTCCTAGCGTGGAAGTGTCGCATTCACATTCATTTGAAGTGTAGACGAGGAATAAATAACACTTCGCAAATCATATTATATCTTACCATGAAACATAGAAATGAGATGCGATATCGCGTTTTAAGAAGCATTAGAAAGCTATTGCTACGATACGTAGACATCTGCAAACGCTATTTCCTAGCGAGGAAGTATCGCATTCACATTCATTTGAAGTGTAGACGAGGAATACATAACACTTCGCAAATCATGTTATATCTTACCATGAAACATAGAAATGAGATGCGATATCGCGTTCTAAGAATCATATGAACTCTATTGCTACGATACCTAGACATCTGCAAACGCTATTTCCTTGCAAGGAAGTGTCGCATTTACATTCATTTGAAGTGTAGACGAGGAATACATAACACTTCGCAATTCATATTATATCTTACCATGAAATATAGAAATGAGGTGCGATATCGCGTTTTAAGAAGCATTAGAAATCTATTGCTACGATAGGTAAACATCTGCAAACGCTATTTCCTTGCAAGGAACTGTCGCATTTACATTCATTTGAAGTGTAGAAGAGGAATACATGACTCTTCGCAAATCATATTATATCTTACCATGAAACATAGAAATGAGATGCGATATCGCGTTTTAAGAAGCATTAGAAAGCTAATGCTACGATACGTAGACATCTGCAAACGCTATTTCCTAGCAAGGAAGTGTCGCATTCACATTCATTTGAACTGTGGACGAGGAATACATAACACTTCGCAAATCATATTATATCTTACCATGAAACATAGAAATGAGATGCGATATCGCGTCTTAAGAAGCGTTAGAAAGCTATTGCTACGATACGTAGACATCTGCAAACGCTATTTCCTAGCAAGGAAGTGTCGCATTCACATTCATTTGAACTGTGGACGAGGAATACATAACACTTCGCAAATCATATTATATCTTACCATGAAACATAGAAATGAGATGCGATATCGCGTCTTAAGAAGCGTTAGAAAGCTATTGCTACGATACGTAGACATCTGCAAACGCTATGTCCTTGCAAGGAAGTGTCGCATTTACATTCATTGAAGTGTAGAAGAGGCATACATGACTCATCGCAAATCATATTATATCTTACCATGAAACAGAGAAATGAGATGCGATATCGCGTTTTAAGAAGCATTAGATCTCTATTGCTACGATACCTAGACATCTGCAGACGCTATTTCCTAGCAAGGAAGTGTCGCATTTACATTCATTTGAAGTGTAGAGGAGGAATACATAACACTTCGCAAATCATATTACATCTTACCATGAAACATAGAAATGAGATGCGATATCGCGTTTTAAGAAGCATTAGAACTCTATTGCTACGATAGGTAAACATCTGCAAACGCTATTTCCTTGCAAGGAAGTGTCGCATTCACATTCATTTGAAGTGTAGACGAGGAATACATAACACTTCGCAAATCATATTATATCTTACCATGAAAGATAGAAATGAGATGCGATATCGCGTTTTAAGAATCATAAGAACTCTATTGCTACGATACGTAGACAACTGCAAACGCTATTTCCTTGCAAGGAAGTGTCGCATTTACATTCATTTGAATCGCATACGAGGAATGCATAACACTTCGCAATGAATATTATATCTTATCACGAAACATAGATATGAGATGCAATATCTCGTTTTAATAAGCATTTGAACTCTACTGCTACGATACGTAGACATCAGCAAACGCTATTTCCTAGCAAGGAAGTGTCGCATTTACATTCATTTGAAGTGTAGACGAGGAATACATAACACTTCGCAAATCATATTATATCTTACCATGAAACATAGAAATGAGATGCGATATCTCGTTTTAAGAAGCATTACAACACTATTGCTACGATAGGTAGACAACTGCAAACGCTATTTCCTTGCAAGGAGGTGTCGCATTTACATTCATTAGAAGTGTAGAGGAGGAATACATAACACTTCGCAAATCATATTATATCTTACCATGAAACATAGAAATGAGATGCGATATCGCGTTTTAAGAAGCATTAGAAAGCTATTGCTACGATACGTAGACATCTGCAAACGCTATTTCCTAGCGAGGAAGTATCGCATTCACATTCATTTGAAGTGTAGACGAGGAATACATGACACTTCGCAAATCATGCTATATCTTACCATGAAACAGAGAAATGAGATGCGATATCGCGTTTTAAGAAGCATTAGAAATCTATTGCTACGATACGTATACATTTACAAACGCTATTTCCTAGCGTGGAAGTGTCGCATTCACATTCATTTGAAGTGTAGACGAGGAATACATAACACTTCGCAAATCATATTATATCTTACCATGAAACATAGAAATGAGATGCGATATCGCGTTTTAAGAAGCATTAGAAAGCTATTGCTACGATACGTAGACATCTGCAAACGCTATTTCCTAGCGAGGAAGTATCGCATTCACATTCATTTGAAGTGTAGACGAGGAATACATAACACTTCGCAAATCATGTTATATCTTACCATGAAACATAGAAATGAGATGCGATATCGCGTTCTAAGAATCATATGAACTCTATTGCTACGATACCTAGACATCTGCAAACGCTATTTCCTTGCAAGGAAGTGTCGCATTTACATTCATTTGAAGTGTAGACGAGGAATACATAACACTTCGCAATTCATATTATATCTTACCATGAAATATAGAAATGAGGTGCGATATCGCGTTTTAAGAAGCATTAGAAATCTATTGCTACGATAGGTAAACATCTGCAAACGCTATTTCCTTGCAAGGAACTGTCGCATTTACATTCATTTGAAGTGTAGAAGAGGAATACATGACTCTTCGCAAATCATATTATATCTTACCATGAAACATAGAAATGAGATGCGATATCGCGTTTTAAGAAGCGTTAGAAAGCTAATGCTACGATACGTAGACATCTGCAAACGCTATTTCCTAGCAAGGAAGTGTCGCATTCACATTCATTTGAACTGTGGACGAGGAATACATAACACTTCGCAAATGATATTATATCTTACCATGAAACATAGAAATGAGATGCGATATCGCGTCTTAAGAAGCGTTAGAAAGCTATTGCTACGATACGTAGACATCTGCAAACGCTATTTCCTTGCAAGGAAGTGTCGCATTTACATTCATTTGAAGTGTAGAAGAGGCATACATGACTCATCGCAAATCATATTATATCTTACCATGAAACAGAGAAATGAGATGCGATATCGCGTTTTAAGAAGCATTAGAACTCTATTGCTACGATACCTAGACATCTGCAGACGCTATTTCCTAGCAAGGAAGTGTCGCATTTACATTCATTTGAAGTGTAGAGGAGGAATACATAACACTTCGCAAATCATATTACATCTTACCATGAAACATAGAAATGAGATGCGATATCGCGTTTTAAGAAGCATTAGAACTCTATTGCTACGATAGGTAAACATCTGCAAACGCTATTTCCTTGCAAGGAAGTGTCGCATTCACATTCATTTGAAGTGTAGACGAGGAATACATAACACTTCGCAAATCATATTATATCTTACCATGAAACATAGAAATGAGATGCGATATCGCGTTTTAAGAAGCATTAGAAAGCTATTGCTACGATACGTAGACATCTGCAAACGCTATTTCCTAGCGAGGAAGTATCGCATTCACATTCATTTGAAGTGTAGGCGAGGAATACATAACACTTCGCAAATCATGTTATATCTTACCATGAAACATAGAAATGAGATGCGATATCGCGTTCTAAGAATCATATGAACTCTATTGCTACGATACCTAGACATCTGCAAACGCTATTTCCTTGCAAGGAAGTGTCGCATTTACATTCATTTGAAGTGTAGACGAGGAATACATAACACTTCGCAATTCATATTATATCTTACCATGAAATATAGAAATGAGGTGCGATATCGCGTTTTAAGAAGCATTAGAACACTATTGCTACGATAGGTAGACATCTGCAAACGCTATTTCCTTGCAAGGAAGTGTCGCATTCACATTCATTTGAAGTGTAGACGAGGAATGCATAACACTTCGCAATGAATATTATATCTTATCATGAAACATAGATATGAGATGCAATATCTCGTTTTAAGAAGCATTTGATCCCTATTGCTTCTATACGTAGACATCTGCAAACGCTATTTCCTTGCAAGGAAGTGTCGCATTTACATTCATTTGAAGTGTAGACGAGGAATACATAACACTTCGCAAATCATATTATATCTTACCATGAAACATAGAAATGAGATGCGATATCGCGTTTTAAGAAGCATTAGAACTCTATTGCTACGATACGTAGAAATCTGCAAACGCCATTTCCTTGCAAGGAAGTGTCGCATTTACATTCATTTGAAGTGTAGACGAGGAATACATAACACTTCGCAAATCATATTATATCTTACCATGAAACATAGAAATGAGATGCGATATCTCGTTTTAAGAAGCATTAGAAATCTATTGCTACGATAGGTAAACATCTGCAAACGCTATTTCCTTGCAAGGAACTGTCGCATTTACATTCATTTGAAGTGTAGAAGAGGAATACATGACTCTTCGCAAATCATATTATATCTTACCATGAAACATAGAAATGAGATGCGATATCGCGTTTTAAGAAGCATTAGAAAGCTAATGCTACGATACGTAGACATCTGCAAACGCTATTTCCTAGCAAGGAAGTGTCGCATTCACATTCATTTGAACTGTGGACGAGGAATACATAACACTTCGCAAATCATATTATATCTTACCATGAAACATAGAAATGAGATGCGATATCGCGTCTTAAGAAGCGTTAGAAAGCTATTGCTACGATACGTAGACATCTGCAAACGCTATTTCCTTGCAAGGAAGTGTCGCATTTACATTCATTTGAAGTGTAGAAGAGGCATACATGACTCATCGCAAATCATATTATATCTTACCATGAAACAGAGAAATGAGATGCGATATCGCGTTTTAAGAAGCATTAGATCTCTATTGCTACGATACCTAGACATCTGCAGACGCTATTTCCTAGCAAGGAAGTGTCGCATTTACATTCATTTGAAGTGTAGAGGAGGAATACATAACACTTCGCAAATCATATTACATCTTACCATGAAACATAGAAATGAGATGCGATATCGCGTTTTAAGAAGCATTAGAACTCTATTGCTACGATAGGTAAACATCTGCAAACGCTATTTCCTTGCAAGGAAGTGTCGCATTCACATTCATTTGAAGTGTAGACGAGGAATACATAACACTTCGCAAATCATATTATATCTTACCATGAAAGATAGAAATGAGATGCGATATCGCGTTTTAAGAATCATAAGAACTCTATTGCTACGATACGTAGACAACTGCAAACGCTATTTCCTTGCAAGGAAGTGTCGCATTTACATTCATTTGAATCGCATACGAGGAATGCATAACACATCGCAATGAATATTATATCTTATCACGAAACATAGATATGAGATGCAATATCTCGTTTTAATAAGCATTTGAACTCTATTGCTACGATACGTAGACATCAGCAAACGCTATTTCCTAGCAAGGAAGTGTCGCATTTACATTCATTTGAAGTGTAGACGAGGAATACATAACACTTCGCAAATCATATTATATCTTACCATGAAACATAGAAATGAGATGCGATATCTCGTTTTAAGAAGCATTACAACACTATTGCTACGATAGGTAGACAACTGCAAACGCTATTTCCTTGCAAGGAGGTGTCGCATTTACATTCATTAGAAGTGTAGAGGAGGAATACATAACACTTCGCAAATCATATTATATCTTACCATGAAACATAGAAATGAGATGCGATATCGCGTTTTAAGAAGCATTAGAAAGCTATTGCCTACGATACGTAGACATCTGCAAACGCTATTTCCTAGCGAGGAAGTATCGCATTCACATTCATTTGAAGTGTAGACGAGGAATACATGACACTTCGCAAATCATGCTATATCTTACCATGAAACAGAGAAATGAGATGCGATATCGCGTTTTAAGAAGCATTAGAAATCTATTGCTACGATACGTATACATTTACAAACGCTATTTCCTAGCGTGGAAGTGTCGCATTCACATTCATTTGAAGTGTAGACGAGGAATACATAACACTTCGCAAATCATATTATATCTTACCATGAAACATAGAAATGAGATGCGATATCGCGTTTTAAGAAGCATTAGAAAGCTATTGCTACGATACGTAGACATCTGCAAACGCTATTTCCTAGCGAGGAAGTATCGCATTCACATTCATTTGAAGTGTAGACGAGGAATACATAACACTTCGCAAATCATGTTATATCTTACCATGAAACATAGAAATGAGATGCGATATCGCGTTCTAAGAATCATATGAACTCTATTGCTACGATACCTAGACATCTGCAAACGCTATTTCCTTGCAAGGAAGTGTCGCATTTACATTCATTTGAAGTGTAGACGAGGAATACATAACACTTCGCAATTCATATTATATCTTACCATGAAATATAGAAATGAGGTGCGATATCGCGTTTTAAGAAGCATTAGAAATCTATTGCTACGATAGGTAAACATCTGCAAACGCTATTTCCTTGCAAGGAACTGTCGCATTTACATTCATTTGAAGTGTAGAAGAGGAATACATGACTCTTCGCAAATCATATTATATCTTACCATGAAACATAGAAATGAGATGCGATATCGCGTTTTAAGAAGCATTAGAAAGCTAATGCTACGATACGTAGACATCTGCAAACGCTATTTCCTAGCAAGGAAGTGTCGCATTCACATTCATTTGAACTGTGGACGAGGAATACATAACACTTCGCAAATCATATTATATCTTACCATGAAACATAGAAATGAGATGCGATATCGCGTCTTAAGAAGCGTTAGAAAGCTATTGCTACGATACGTAGACATCTGCAAACGCTATTTCCTAGCAAGGAAGTGTCGCATTCACATTCATTTGAACTGTGGACGAGGAATACATAACACTTCGCAAATCATATTATATCTTACCATGAAACATAGAAATGAGATGCGATATCGCGTCTTAAGAAGCGTTAGAAAGCTATTGCTACGATACGTAGACATCTGCAAACGCTATTTCCTTGCAAGGAAGTGTCGCATTTACATTCATTTGAAGTGTAGAAGAGGCATACATGACTCATCGCAAATCATATTATATCTTACCATGAAACAGAGAAATGAGATGCGATATCGCGTTTTAAGAAGCATTAGATCTCTATTGCTACGATACCTAGACATCTGCAGACGCTATTTCCTAGCAAGGAAGTGTCGCATTTACATTCATTTGAAGTGTAGAGGAGGAATACATAACACTTCGCAAATCATATTACATCTTACCATGAAACATAGAAATGAGATGCGATATCGCGTTTTAAGAAGCATTAGAACTCTATTGCTACGATAGGTAAACATCTGCAAACGCTATTTCCTTGCAAGGAAGTGTCGCATTCACATTCATTTGAAGTGTAGACGAGGAATACATAACACTTCGCAAATCATATTATATCTTACCATGAAAGATAGAAATGAGATGCGATATCGCGTTTTAAGAATCATAAGAACTCTATTGCTACGATACGTAGACAACTGCAAACGCTATTTCCTTGCAAGGAAGTGTCGCATTTACATTCATTTGAATCGCATACGAGGAATGCATAACACTTCGCAATGAATATTATATCTTATCACGAAACATAGATATGAGATGCAATATCTCGTTTTAATAAGCATTTGAACTCTACTGCTACGATACGTAGACATCAGCAAACGCTATTTCCTAGCAAGGAAGTGTCGCATTTACATTCATTTGAAGTGTAGACGAGGAATACATAACACTTCGCAAATCATATTATATCTTACCATGAAACATAGAAATGAGATGCGATATCTCGTTTTAAGAAGCATTACAACACTATTGCTACGATAGGTAGACAACTGCAAACGCTATTTCCTTGCAAGGAGGTGTCGCATTTACATTCATTAGAAGTGTAGAGGAGGAATACATAACACTTCGCAAATCATATTATATCTTACCATGAAACATAGAAATGAGATGCGATATCGCGTTTTAAGAAGCATTAGAAAGCTATTGCTACGATACGTAGACATCTGCAAACGCTATTTCCTAGCGAGGAAGTATCGCATTCACATTCATTTGAAGTGTAGACGAGGAATACATGACACTTCGCAAATCATGCTATATCTTACCATGAAACAGAGAAATGAGATGCGATATCGCGTTTTAAGAAGCATTAGAAATCTATTGCTACGATACGTATACATTTACAAACGCTATTTCCTAGCGTGGAAGTGTCGCATTCACATTCATTTGAAGTGTAGACGAGGAATACATAACACTTCGCAAATCATATTATATCTTACCATGAAACATAGAAATGAGATGCGATATCGCGTTTTAAGAAGCATTAGAAAGCTATTGCTACGATACGTAGACATCTGCAAACGCTATTTCCTAGCGAGGAAGTATCGCATTCACATTCATTTGAAGTGTAGACGAGGAATACATAACACTTCGCAAATCATGTTATATCTTACCATGAAACATAGAAATGAGATGCGATATCGCGTTCTAAGAATCATATGAACTCTATTGCTACGATACCTAGACATCTGCAAACGCTATTTCCTTGCAAGGAAGTGTCGCATTTACATTCATTTGAAGTGTAGACGAGGAATACATAACACTTCGCAATTCATATTATATCTTACCATGAAATATAGAAATGAGGTGCGATATCGCGTTTTAAGAAGCATTAGAAATCTATTGCTACGATAGGTAAACATCTGCAAACGCTATTTCCTTGCAAGGAACTGTCGCATTTACATTCATTTGAAGTGTAGAAGAGGAATACATGACTCTTCGCAAATCATATTATATCTTACCATGAAACATAGAAATGAGATGCGATATCGCGTTTTAAGAAGCGTTAGAAAGCTAATGCTACGATACGTAGACATCTGCAAACGCTATTTCCTAGCAAGGAAGTGTCGCATTCACATTCATTTGAACTGTGGACGAGGAATACATAACACTTCGCAAATGATATTATATCTTACCATGAAACATAGAAATGAGATGCGATATCGCGTCTTAAGAAGCGTTAGAAAGCTATTGCTACGATACGTAGACATCTGCAAACGCTATTTCCTTGCAAGGAAGTGTCGCATTTACATTCATTTGAAGTGTAGAAGAGGCATACATGACTCATCGCAAATCATATTATATCTTACCATGAAACAGAGAAATGAGATGCGATATCGCGTTTTAAGAAGCATTAGAACTCTATTGCTACGATACCTAGACATCTGCAGACGCTATTTCCTAGCAAGGAAGTGTCGCATTTACATTCATTTGAAGTGTAGAGGAGGAATACATAACACTTCGCAAATCATATTACATCTTACCATGAAACATAGAAATGAGATGCGATATCGCGTTTTAAGAAGCATTAGAACTCTATTGCTACGATAGGTAAACATCTGCAAACGCTATTTCCTTGCAAGGAAGTGTCGCATTCACATTCATTTGAAGTGTAGACGAGGAATACATAACACTTCGCAAATCATATTATATCTTACCATGAAACATAGAAATGAGATGCGATATCGCGTTTTAAGAAGCATTAGAAAGCTAATGCTACGATACGTAGACATCTGCAAACGCTACTTCCTAGCGACGAAGTATCGCATTCACATTCATTTGAAGTGTAGACGAGGAATACATAACACTTCGCAAATCATATTATATCTTACCATGAAACATAGAAATGGGATGCGATATCTCGTTTTAAGAAGCATTAGAAATCTATTGCTACGATAGGTAAACATCTGCAAACGCTATTTCCTTGCAAGGAACTGTCGCATTTACATTCATTTGAAGTGTAGAAGAGGAATACATGACTCTTCGCAAATCATATTATATCTTACCATGAAACATAGAAATGAGATGCGATATCGCGTTTTAAGAAGCATTAGAAAGCTAATGCTACGATACGTAGACATCTGCAAACGCTATTTCCTAGCAAGGAAGTGTCGCATTCACATTCATTTGAACTGTGGACGAGGAATACATAACACTTCGCAAATCATATTATATCTTACCATGAAACATAGAAATGAGATGCGATATCGCGTCTTAAGAAGCGTTAGAAAGCTATTGCTACGATACGTAGACATCTGCAAACGCCATTTCCTAGCGAGGAAGTGTCGCATTCACATTCATTTAAAGTGTAGACGAGGAATACATAACACTTCGCAAATCATATTATATCTTACCATGAAAGATAGAAATGAGATGCGATATCGCGTTTTAAGAAGCATTAGAAAGCTATTGCTACGATACGTAGACATCTGCAAACGCTATTTCCCAGCGAGGAAGTATCGCATTCACATTCATTTGAAGTGTAGACGAGGAATACATGACACTTCGCAAATCATGTTATATCTTACCATGAAACAGAGAAATGAGATGCGATATCGCGTTTTAAGAAGCATTAGAAATCTATTGCTACGATACGTATACATTTACAAACGCTATTTCCTAGCGTGGAAGTGTCGCATTCACATTCATTTGAAGTGTAGACGAGGAATACATAACACTTCGCAAATCATATTATATCTTACCATGAAACATAGAAATGAGATGCGATATCGCGTTTTAAGAAGCATTAGATCACTTTCGCTACGATACCTAGACATCTGCAGACGCTATTTCCTTGCAAGGAAGTGTCGCATTTACATTCATTTGAAGTGTAGACGAGGAATACATGACACTTCGCAAATCATATTACATCTTACAATGAAACATAGAAATGAGATGCGATATCGCGTCTTAAGAAGCATTAGAAAGCTATTGCTACGATACGTAGACATCTGCAAACGCTATTTCCTAGCAAGGAAGTGTCGCATTCACATTCATTTGAAGTGTAGACGAGGAATACATAACACTTCGCAAATCATATTATATCTTACCATGAAAGATAGAAATGAGATGCGATATCGCGTTTTAAGAATCATAAGAACTCTATTGCTACGATACGTAGACAACTGCAAACGCTATTTCCTTGCAAGGAAGTGTCGCATTTACATTCATTTGAATCGCATACGAGGAATGCAAAACACTTCGCAATGAATATTATATCTTATCATGAAACATATATATGAGATGCAATATCTCGTTTTAAGAAGCATTTGAACTCTACTGCTACGATACGTAGACATCAGCAAACGCTATTTCCTTGCAAGGAAGTGTCGCATGTACATTCATTTGAAGTGTAGACGAGGAATACATAACACTTCGCAAATCATATTATATCTTACCATGAAACATAGAAATGAGTTGCGATATCTCGTTTTAAGAAGCATTACAACACTATTGCTACGATAGGTAGACAACTGCAAACGCTATTTCCTTGCAAGGAGGTGTCGCATTTACATTCATTAGAAGTGTAGAGGAGGAATACATAACACTTCGCAAATCATATTATATCTTACCATGGAACATACAAATGAGATGCGATATCGCGTTTTAAGAAGCATTAGAACTCTATTGCTACGATACGTAGACAACTGCAAACGCTATTTCCTAGCAAGGAAGTGTCGCATTTACATTCATTTGAAGTGTAGAGTAGGAATACTCAACACTTCGCAAATCATATTACGTCTTGCCATGAAACATAGAAATGAGATGCGATATCGCGTTTTAAGAAGCATTAGAACTCTATTGCTACGATACGTAGACATTTGCAAACGCTATTACCTGGCAAGGAAATATCGCATTTACATTCATTTGAAGTGTAGAGGAGGAATACATAACACTTCGCAAATCATATTACATCTTACCATGAAACATAGAAATGAGATGCGATATCGCGTTTTAAGAAGCATTAGAAAGCTATTGCTACGATACGTAGACATCTGCAAACGCTATTTCCTAGCGAGGAAGTATCGCATTCACATTCATTTGAAGTGTAGACGAGGAATACATAACACTTCGCAAATCATATTATATCTTACCATGAAACATAGAAAAGAGATGCGATATCTCGTTTTAAGAAGCATTACAACACTATTGCTACGATAGGTAGACAACTGCAGACGCTATTTCCTTGCAAGGAGGTGTCGCATTTACATTCATTAGAAGTGTAGAGGAGGAATACATAACACTTCGCAAATCATATTATATCTTACCATGAAACATACAAATGAGATGCGATATCGCGTTTTAAGAAGCATTAGAAAGCTATTGCTACGATACGTAGACATCTGCAAACGCTATTTCCTAGCAAGGAAGTATCGCATTCACATTCATTTGAAGTGTAGACGAGGAATACATGACACTTCGCAAATCATATTATATCTTACCATGATGCAGAGAAATGAGATGCGATATCGCGTTTTAAGAAGCGTTAGAAATCTATTGCTACGATACGTATACATCTGCAAACGCTATTTCCTTGCAAGGAAGTGTTGCATTTACATTCATTTGAAGTGTAGACGAGGAATACATGACACTTCGCAAATCATATTATATCTTACCATGAAACATAGAAATGAGATGCGATATCGCGTTTTGAGTAGCATTAGAACACTATCGCTACGATACCTAGACATCTGCAGACGCTATTTCCTAGCAAGGATGTGTCGCATTTACATTCATTTGAAGTGTAGAGTAGGAATACTCAACACTTCGCAAATCATATTACGTCTTGCCATGAAACATAGAAATGAGATGCGATATCGCGTTTTAAGAAGCATTAGAACTCTATTGCTACGATACCTAGATATCTGCAGACGCTATTTCCTAGCAAGGAAGTGTCGCATTTACATTCATTTGAAGTGTAGACGAGGAATACATGACACTTCGCAAATCATATTATATCTTACCATGAAACGTAGAAATGAGATGCGATATCGCGTTTTAAGAAGCATTAGAAAGCTATTGCTACGATACGTAGACATCTGCAAACGCTATTTCCTAGCGAGGAAGTATCGCATTCACATTCATTTGAAGTGTAGACGAGGAATACATAACACTTCGCAAATCATATTATATCTTACCATGAAACATAGAAATGAGATGCGATATCTCGTTTTAAGAAGCATTACAACACTATTGCTACGATAGGTAGACAACTGCAGACGCTATTTCCTTGCAAGGAGGTGTCGCATTTACATTCATTAGAAGTGTAGAGGAGGAATACAAAACCCTTCGCAAATCATATTATATCTTACCATGAAACATACAAATGAGATGCGATATCGCGTTTTAAGAAGCATTAGAAAGCTATTGCTACGATACGTAGACATCTGCAAACGCTATTTCCTAGCAAGGAAGTATCGCATTCACATTCATTTGAAGTGTAGACGAGGAATACATGACACTTCGCAAATCATATTATATCTTACCATGAAACAGAGAAATGAGATGCGATATCGCGTTTTAAGAAGCGTTAGAAATCTATTGCTACGATACGTATACATCTGCAAACGCTATTTCCTTGCAAGGAAGTGTTGCATTTACATTCATTTGAAGTGTAGACGAGGAATACATGACACTTCGCAAATCATATTATATCTTACCATGAAACATAGAAATGAGATGCGATATCGCGTTTTAAGTAGCATTAGAACACTATCGCTACGATACCTAGACATCTGCAGACGCTATTTCCTAGCAAGGAAGTGTCGCATTTACATTCATTTGAAGTGTAGAGTAGGAATACTCAACACTTCGCAAATCATATTGCGTCTTGCCATGAAACATAGAAATGAGATGCGATATCGCGTTTTAAGAAGCATTAGAAATCTATTGCTACGATACGTAGACATCTGCAAACGCCATTTCCTAGCGAGGAAGTGTCGCATTCCCATTCATTAGAAGTGTAGAGGAGGAATACATAACACTTCGCAAATCATATTATATCTCACCATGAAACATAGAAATGAGATGCGATATCGCGTTTTAAGAAGCACTAGAAAGCTATTGCTACGATACGTAGACATCTGCAAACGCTATTTCCTAGCGAGGAAGTATCGCATTCACATTCATTTGAAGTGTAGACGAGGAATACATAACACTTCGCAAATCATGTTATATCTTACCATGAAACATAGAAATGAGATGCGATATCGCGTTTTAAGAAGCATTAGAAAGCTATTGCTACGATACGTAGACATCTGCAAACGCTATTTCCTAGCGAGGAAGTATCGCATTCACATTCATTTGAAGTGTAGACGAGGAATACATAACAATTCGCAATGAATATTATATCTTATCATGAAACATAGATATGAGATGCAATATCTCGTTTTAAGAAGCATTTGAACTCTATTGCTACGATACGTAGACATCAGCAAACGCTATTACCTAGCGAGGAAGTATCGCATTCACATTCATTTGAAGTGTAGACGAGGAATACATAACACTTCGCAAATCATGTTATATCTTACCATGAAGCATAGAAATGAGATGCGATATCGCGTTTTAAGAATCATATGAACTCTATTGCTACGATACGTAGACATCTGCAAACGCTATTTCCTAGCGAGGAAGTATCGCTTTCACATTCATTTGAAGTGTAGACGAGGAATACATAACACTTCGCAAATCATATTATATCTTACCATGAAACATAGAAATGAGATGCGATATCTCGTTTTAAGAAGCATTACAACACTATTGCTACGATAGGTAGACAACTGCAGACGCTATTTCCTTGCAAGGAGGTGTCGCATTTACATTCATTAGAAGTGTAGAGGAGGAATACATAACACTTCGCAAATCATATTATATCTTACCATGGAACATACAAATGAGATGCGATATCGCGTTTTAAGAAGCATTAGAACTCTATTGCTACGATACGTAGACAACTGCAAACGCTATTTCCTAGCAAGGAAGTGTCGCATTTACATTCATTTGAAGTGTAGACGAGGAATACATGACACTTCGCAAATCATATTATATCTTACCATGAAACAGAGAAATGAGATGCGATATCGCGTTTTAAGAAGCGTTAGAAATCTATTGCTACGATACGTATACATCTGCAAACGCTATTTCCTTGCAAGGAAGTGTTGCATTTACATTCATTTGAAGTGTAGACGAGGAATACATGACACTTCGCAAATCATATTATATCTTACCATGAAACATAGAAATGAGATGCGATATCGCGTTTTAAGTAGCATTAGAACACTATCGCTACGATACCTAGACATCTGCAGACGCTATTTCCTAGCAAGGAAGTGTCGCATTTACATTCATTTGAAGTGTAGAGTAGGAATACTCAACACTTCGCAAATCATATTACGTCTTGCCATGAAACATAGAAATGAGATGCGATATCGCGTTTTAAGAAGCATTAGAACTCTATTGCTACGATACGTAGACAACTGCAAACGCTATTTCCTAGCAAGGAAGTGTCGCATTTACATTCATTTGAATCGCATACGAGGAATGCATAACACTTCGCAATGAATATTATATCTTATCATGAAACATAGATATGAGATGCAATATCTCGTTTTAAGAAGCATTTGAACTCTATTGCTTCGATACGTAGACATATGCAAACGCTATTTCCTTGCAAGGAAGTGTCGCATTTACATTCATTTGAAGTGTAGAAGAGGAATACATGACACTTCGCAAATCATATTATATCTTACCATGAAACAGAGAAATGAGATGCGATATCGCGTTTTAAGAAGCATTAGAACTCTATTGCTACGATACCTAGACATCTGCAGACGCTATTTCCTAGCAAGGAAGTGTCGCATTTACATTCATTTGAATTGTAGAGGAGGAATACATAACACTTCGCAAATCATATTACATCTTACCATGAAACATAGAAATGAGATGCGCTATCGCGTTTTAAGAAGCATTAGAACACTATTGCTACGATAGGTAGACATTTGCAAACGCTATTACCTGGCAAGGAAATATCGCATTTACATTCATTTGAAGTGTAGAGGAGGAATACATAACACTTCGCAAATCATATTACATGTTACCATGAAACATAGAAATGAGATGCGATATCGCGTTTTAAGAAGCATTAGAAAGCTATTGCTACGATACGTAGACATCTGCAAACGCTATTTCCTAGCGAGGAAGTATCGCATTCACATTCATTTGAAGTGTAGACGAGGAATACATAACACTTCGCAAATCGTATTATATCTTACCATGAAACATAGAAATGAGATGCGATATCTCGTTTTAAGAAGCATTACAACACTATTGCTACGATAGGTAGACAACTGCAGACGCTATTTCCTTGCAAGGAGGTGTCGCATTTACATTCATTAGAAGTGTAGAGGAGGAATACATAACACTTCGCAAATCATATTATATCTTACCATGAAACATACAAATGAGATGCGATATCGCGTTTTAAGAAGCATTAGAAAGCTATTGCTACGATACGTAGACATCTGCAAACGCTATTTCCTAGCAAGGAAGTATCGCATTCACATTCATTTGAAGTGTAGACGAGGAATACATGACACTTCGCAAATCATATTATATCTTACCATGAAACAGAGAAATGAGATGCGATATCGCGTTTTAAGAAGCGTTAGACATCTATTGCTACGATACGTATACATCTGCAAACGCTATTTCCTTGCAAGGAAGTGTTGCATTTACATTCATTTGAAGTGTAGACGAGGAATACATGACACTTCGCAAATCATATTATATCTTACCATGAAACATAGAAATGAGATGCGATATCGCGTTTTAAGTAGCATTAGAACACTATCGCTACGATACCTAGACATCTGCAGACGCTATTTCCTAGCAAGGAAGTGTCGCATTTACATTCATTTGAAGTGAAGAGTAGGAATACTCAACACTTCGCAAATCATATTACGTCTTGCCATGAAACATAGAAATGAGATGCGATATCGCGTTTTAAGAAGCATTAGAACTCTATTGCTACGATACCTAGATATCTGCAGACGCTATTTCCTAGCAAGGAAGTGTCGCATTTACATTCATTTGAAGTGTAGACGAGGAATACATGACACTTCGCAAATCATATTATATCTTACCATGAAACATAGAAATGAGATGCGATATCGCGTTTTAAGAAGCATTAGAAAGCTATTGCTACGATACGTAGACATCTGCAAACGCTACTTCCTAGCGAGGAAGTATCGCATTCACATTCATTTGAAGTGTAGACGAGGAATACATAACACTTCGCAATGAATATTATATCTTATCATGAAACATAGATATGAGATGCAATATCTCGTTTTAAGAAGCATTTGAACTCTATTGCTACGATACGTAGACATCAGCAAACGCTATTACCTAGCGAGGAAGTATCGCATTCACATTCATTTGAAGTGTAGACGAGGAATACATAACACTTCGCAAATCATGTTATATCTTACCATGAAGCATAGAAATGAGATGCGATATCGCGTTTTAAGAATCATATAAACTCTATTGCTACGATACGTACACATCTGCAGACGCTATTTCCTAGCGAGGAAGTGTCGCATTCACATTCATTTGAAGTGTGGACGAGGAATACATAACACTTCGCAAATCATATTATATCTTACCATGAAACATAGAAATGAGATGCGATATCGCGTTTTAAGAAGCGTTAGAAAGCTATTGCTACGATACGTAGACATCTGCAAACGCTATTTCCTAGCGTGGAAGAATCGCATTCACATTCATTTGAAGTGTAGACGAGGAATACATAACACTTCGCAAATCATGTTATATCTTACCATGAAACATAGAAATGAGTTGCGATATCGCGTTCTAAGAAGCATTAGAAATATATTGCTACGATACGTAGACATCTGCAAACGCTATTTCCTAGCGAGGAAGTGTCGCATTCACATTCATTTGAAGTGTAGACGAGGAATACATGACACTTCGCAAATAATATTATATCTTACCATGAAACATAGATATGAGATGCAATATCTCGTTATAAGAAGCATTTGAACTCTATTGCTTCGATACGTAGACATCTGCCAACGCTATTTCCTAGCGAGGAAGTATCGCATTTACATTCATTTGAAGTATAGACGAGGAATACATGACACTTCGCAAATCATATTATATCTTACCATGAAACATAGAAATGAGATACGATATCGCATTTTAAGAATCATAAGAACTCTATTCCTACGATAGGTAGACATCTGCAAACGCTATTTCCTTGCAACTAAGTGTCGCATTTACATTCATTTGAATCGTAGACGAGGAATGCATAACACTTCGCAATGAATATTATATCTTATCATGAAACATAAATATGAGTTGCAATATTTCGTTTTAAGTAGCATTTGAACTCTATTGCTTCGATACGTGGACATCAGCAAACGCTATTTCCTTGCAAGGAAGTGACGCATTTACATTCATTTGAAGTGTAGACGAGGAATACATAACACTTCGCATATCATATTTTATCTTACCATGAAACATAGAAATGAGATGCGATATCTCGTATTAAGAAGCATTGGAACACTATTGCTACGATAGGTAGACATTTGCAAACGCTATTTCCTGGCAAGGAAGTGTCGCATTTACATTCATTTGAAGTGTAGAGGAGGAATACATAACACTTCGCAAATCACATTATATTTTACCATGAAACATAGAAATGAGATGCGATATCGCGTTTTAAGAAGCATTGGAGAGCTATTGCTACGATACGTAGACATCTGCAAACGCTATTTCCTAGCGAGGAAGTAACGCATTCACATTCATTTGAAGTGTAGACGAGGAATACATAACACTTCGCAAATCATGTTATATCTTACCATGAAACATAGAAATGAGATGCGATATCGCGTTTTAAGAATCATATGAACTCTATTGCTACGATACGTAGACATCTGCAAACGCTATTTCCCAGCGAGGAAGATTCGCATTCACAATCATTTGAAGTGTAGACGAGGAATACATGACACTTCGCAATGAATATTATATCTTATCATGAAACATAGATATGAGATGCAATATCTCGTTTCAAGAAGCATTAGAAAGCTATTGCTACGATACGTAGATATCTGCAAACGCTATTTCCTAGCGAGGAAGTATCACATTCACATTCATTTGAAGTGTAGACGAGGAATGCATAACACTTCGCAAATCATGTTATATCTTACCATGAAACATAGAAATGAGATGCGATATCGCGTTTTAAGAAGGATTAGAAATATATTGCTACGATACGTAGACATCTGCAAACGCCATTTCCTAGCGAGGAAGTGTCGCATTCACATTCATTTGAAGTGTGGACGAGGAATACATAACACTTCGCAAATCATATTATATCTTACCATGAAACATAGATATGAGATGCGATATCGCGTTTTAAGAAGCATTAGAAAGCTAATGCTACGATACGTAGACATCTGCAAACGCTATTTCCTAGCGAGGAAGTATCGCATTCACATTCATTTGAAGCGTAGGCGAGGAATACATAACACTTCGCAAATCATGTTATATCTTACCATGAAACATAGAAATGAGATACGATATCGCATTTTAAGGATCATATGAACTCTATTGCTACGATACCTAGACATCTGCAGACGCTACTTCCTAGCAAGCAAGTGTCGCATTTACATTCATTTGAAGTGTAGACGAGGAATACATGACACTTCGCAAATCCTATTATATCTTACCATGGAACATAGGAATGAGATGCGATATCGCGTTTTAAGAAGCATTAGAAAGCTATTGCTACGACACGTAGACATCTGCAAACGCTATTTCCTAGCGAGGAAGTATCGCATTTACATTCATTTGAAGTGTAGACGAGGAATACATACCACTCCGCAAATCACATTATAACTTACCATGAAACATAGAAATGAGATGCGATATCGCGTTTTAAGAAGCATTAGAAAGCTATTGCTACGATACGTAGACATCTGCAAACGCTATTTCCTAGCGAGGAAGGAGTCGCATTTACATTCATTCGAATTGTAGACGAAGAATACATGACATTTCGCAAATGATGTTATATCTTACCATGAAACATAGAAATGAGATGCGATATCGCGTTTTAAGAATCATATGAACTCTATTGCTACGATACGTAGACATCTGCAAACGCTATGTCCTGGCAAGGAAGTGTCGCATTCACATTCATTTGAAGTGTGGACGAGGAATACATAACACTTCGCAAATCATATTATATCTTACCATGAAACATAGATATGAGATGCGATATCGCGTTTTAAGAAGCATTAGAAAGCTAATGCTACGATACGTAGACATCTGCAAACGCTATTTCCTAGCGAGGAAGTATCGCATTCACATTCATTTGAAGTGTAGATGAGGAATACATACCACTTCGCAAATCATATCATATCTTACCATGAAACATAGAAATGAGATGCGATATCGCGATTTAAGAAGCATTACAACACTATTGCTACGATAGGTAGACAATTGCAAACGCTATTTCCTGGCAAGGAAATGTCGCATTTACAAACATTTGAAGTGTAGACGAGGAATACATAACACTTCGCAAATCATATTATATCTTACCATGAAACATAGAAATGAGATGCGATATCGCGTTTTAAGAATCATTAGAAAGCTATTGCTACGATACGTAGACATCTGCAAACGCTATTTCCTTGCAACTAAGTGTCGCATTTACATTCTTTTGAAGTGAATACGCGGTATACGTGACACTTCGCAATGAATATTACATCTTATTACGAAACATAGGAATGAGATGCGATAACGCGATTTAAGAAGCATTAGAAAACTTTTGCTACGATACGCAGACATCTGCAAACGCTATTTAATAGCAAGGAAGTGTCGCATTTACATTCTTTTGAAGTGAATACGAGGTATACATAACACTCCACAATGAATATTTCACCTTATCATGAAACATAGAAATAAGTAGCGATATCGCGTTCTAAGAAGCACTAGAACTCTATTGCTACGATACGTAGACATCAGCAAACGCTATTTCCTACCAAGGAAGTGTCGCATTTACATTCTTTTGAAGTGAATACGCGGTATACGAGACACTTCGCAATGAATATTACATCTTATCACGAAACATAGGAATGAGATGCGATAACGCGATTTAAGAAGCATTAGAAAACTCTTGCTACGATACGCAGACATCTGCAAACGCTATTTAATAGCAAGGAAGTGTCGCATTTACATTCTATTGAAGTTAATACGAGGTATACATAACACTCCACAATGAATATTACACCTTATCATGAAACATAGAAATAAGTAGCGATATCGCGTACTAAGAAGCATTAGAACTCTGTTGCTACGATACGTAGACATCTGCAAACGCTATTTCCTACCAAGGAAGTGTCGCATTTACATTCTTTTGAAGTGAATACGAGGTATACGTGGCACTTCGCAATGAATATTACATATTATCATGAAACATAGAAATGAGATGCGATATCGCGTTTTAAGAAGCATTAGAGCACTATTGCTACGATAGGTAGACATTTGCAAACGCTATTTCCTTGCAAGGAAGTGTCGCATTTACATTCATTTGAAGTGTAGACGAGGAATACATGACACTTCGCAATGAATATTATATCTTATCATGAAACATAGATATGAGATGCAATATCTCGTTTCAAGAAGCATTAGAAAGCTATTGCTACGATACGTAGATATCTGCAAACGCTATTTCCTAGCGAGGAAGTATCACATTCACATTCATTTGAAGTGTAGACGAGGAATGCATAACACTTCGCAAATCATGTTATATCTTACCATGAAACATAGAAATGAGATGCGATATCGCGTTTTAAGAAGGATTAGAAATATATTGCTACGATACGTAGACATCTGCAAACGCCATTTCCTAGCGAGGAAGTGTCGCATTCACATTCATTTGAAGTGTGGACGAGGAATACATAACACTTCGCAAATCATATTATATCTTACCATGAAACATAGATATGAGATGCGATATCGCGTTTTAAGAAGCATTAGAAAGCTAATGCTACGATACGTAGACATCTGCAAACGCTATTTCCTAGCGAGGAAGTATCGCATTCACATTCATTTGAAGTGTAGGCGAGGAATACATAACACTTCGCAAATCATGTTATATCTTACCATGAAACATAGAAATGAGATACGATATCGCATTTTAAGGATCATATGAACTCTATTGCTACGATACCTAGACATCTGCAGACGCTACTTCCTAGCAAGCAAGTGTCGCATTTACATTCATTTGAAGTGTAGACGAGGAATACATGACACTTCGCAAATCCTATTATATCTTACCATGGAACATAGGAATGAGATGCGATATCGCGTTTTAAGAAGCATTAGAAAGCTATTGCTACGACACGTAGACATCTGCAAACGCTATTTCCTAGCGAGGAAGTATCGCATTTACATTCATTTGAAGTGTAGACGAGGAATACATAACACTCCGCAAATCACATTATAACTTACCATGAAACATAGAAATGAGATGCGATATCGCGTTTTAAGAAGCATTAGAAAGCTATTGCTACGATACGTAGACATCTGCAAACGCTATTTCCTAGCGAGGAAGGAGTCGCATTTACATTCATTCGAATTGTAGACGAAGAATACATGACATTTCGCAAATGATGTTATATCTTACCATGAAACATAGAAATGAGATGCGATATCGCGTTTTAAGAATCATATGAACTCTATTGCTACGATACGTAGACATCTGCAAACGCTATGTCCTGGCAAGGAAGTGTCGCATTCACATTCATTTGAAGTGTGGACGAGGAATACATAACACTTCGCAAATCATATTATATCTTACCATGAAACATAGATATGAGATGCGATATCGCGTTTTAAGAAGCATTAGAAAGCTAATGCTACGATACGTAGACATCTGCAAACGCTATTTCCTAGCGAGGAAGTATCGCATTCACATTCATTTGAAGTGTAGATGAGGAATACATACCACTTCGCAAATCATATCATATCTTACCATGAAACATAGAAATGAGATGCGATATCGCGATTTAAGAAGCATTACAACACTATTGCTACGATAGGTAGACAATTGCAAACGCTATTTCCTGGCAAGGAAATGTCGCATTTACAAACATTTGAAGTGTAGACGAGGAATACATAACACTTCGCAAATCATATTATATCTTACCATGAAACATAGAAATGAGATGCGATATCGCGTTTTAAGAATCATTAGAAAGCTATTGCTACGATACGTAGACATCTGCAAACGCTATTTCCTTGCAACTAAGTGTCGCATTTACATTCTTTTGAAGTGAATACGCGGTATACGTGACACTTCGCAATGAATATTACATCTTATTACGAAACATAGGAATGAGATGCGATAACGCGATTTAAGAAGCATTAGAAAACTTTTGCTACGATACGCAGACATCTGCAAACGCTATTTAATAGCAAGGAAGTGTCGCATTTACATTCTTTTGAAGTGAATACGAGGTATACATAACACTCCACAATGAATATTTCACCTTATCATGAAACATAGAAATAAGTAGCGATATCGCGTTCTAAGAAGCACTAGAACTCTATTGCTACGATACGTAGACATCAGCAAACGCTATTTCCTACCAAGGAAGTGTCGCATTTACATTCTTTTGAAGTGAATACGCGGTATACGAGACACTTCGCAATGAATATTACATCTTATCACGAAACATAGGAATGAGATGCGATAACGCGATTTAAGAAGCATTAGAAAACTCTTGCTACGATACGCAGACATCTGCAAACGCTATTTAATAGCAAGGAAGTGTCGCATTTACATTCTATTGAAGTTAATACGAGGTATACATAACACTCCACAATGAATATTACACCTTATCATGAAACATAGAAATAAGTAGCGATATCGCGTACTAAGAAGCATTAGAACTCTGTTGCTACGATACGTAGACATCTGCAAACGCTATTTCCTACCAAGGAAGTGTCGCATTTACATTCTTTTGAAGTGAATACGAGGTATACGTGGCACTTCGCAATGAATATTACATATTATCATGAAACATAGAAATGAGATGCGATATCGCGTTTTAAGAAGCATTAGAGCACTATTGCTACGATAGGTAGACATTTGCAAACGCTATTTCCTTGCAAGGAAGTGTCGCATTTACATTCATTTGAAGTGTAGACGAGGAATACATAACACTTCGCAAATCATATTATATCCTACCATGAAAGATAGAAATGAGATGCGATATCGCGTTTTAAGAATCATAAGAACTCTATTGCTACGATACGTAGACAACTGCAAACGCTATTTCCTTGCAAGGAAGTGTCGCATTTACATTCACTTGAAGTGTAGACGAGGAATGCATAACACTTCGCAAATCATGTTATATCTTACCATGAAACATAGAAATGAGATACGATATCGCATTTTAAGAATCATAAGAACTCTATTCCTACGATAGGTAGATATCTGCAAACGCTATTTCCTTGCAACTAAGTGTCGCATTTACATTCATTTGAATCGTAGACGAGGAATGCATAACACTTCGCAAATCATATTATATCTTACCATGAAACATAGAAATGAGATGCGATATCGCGTTTTAAGAAGGATTAGAAATATATTGCTACGATACGTAGACATCTGCGAACGCTATTTCCTAGCGAGGAAGTATCGCATTCACATTCATTTGAAGTGTAGACGAGGAATGCATAACACTTCGCAATGAATATTATATCTTATCATGAAACATAGATATGAGATGCAATATCTCGTTTTAAGAAGCATTAGAACTCTATTGCTACGATACCTACTTCCTTGCTACTTCCTAGCTAGGAAGTGTCGCATTTACATTCATTTGAAGTGTAGACGAGGAATACATGACACTTCGCAAATCATATTATATCTTACCATGGAACATAGAAATGAGATGCGATATAGCGTTTTAAGAAGCATTAGAAAGCTATTGCTACGATACGTAAACATCTGCAAACGCTATTTCCTAGCGAGGAAGTATCGCATTCACATTCATTTGAAGCGTAGACGAGGAATACATAACACTTCGCAAATCATGTTATATCTTACCATGAAACATAGAAATGAAATGCGATATCGCGTTTTAAGAATCATATGAACTCTATTGCTACGATACGTAGACATCTGCAATCGTTATTTCCATGCAAGGAAGTGTCGCATTTACTTTCATTTGAATCGTAGACGAGGAATGCATAACACTTCGCAATGAATATTATATCTTATCATGAAACATATATAAGAGATACAATATTTCGTTTTAAGAAGTATTTGAACTCTATGCTTCGATACGTAGACATCTGCAAACGCTATTTCCTTGCAAGGAAGTGTCGCATTTACATTCATTTGAAGTGTAGACGAGGAATACATAACACTTCGCAAATCATATTACATCTTACCATGAAACATAGAAATGAGATGCGATATCGCGTTTTAAGAAGCATTAGAACACTATTGCTACGATAGGTAGACATTTGCAAACGCTATTTCCTGGCAAGGAAATGTCGCATTCACATTCATTTGAAGTGTAGACGAGGAATACATAACACTTCGCAAATCATATTATATCTTACCATGAAACATAGAAATGAGATGCGATATCGCGTTTTAAGAATCATTAGAAAGCTATTGCTACGATACGTAGACATCTGCAAACGCTATTTCCTAGCGAGGAAGTATCGCATTCACATTCATTTGAAGTGTAGACGAGGAATACATGACACTTCGCAAATAATATTATATCTTACCATGAAATATAGAAATGAGATGCGATATCGCGTTTTAAGAATCATATGAACTCTATTGCTACGATACGTAGACATCCGCAAACGCTATTTCCTAGCGAGGAAGTATCGCATTCACATTCATTTGAAGTGTAGACGAGGAGTACATGACACTTCGCAAATCATGTTATATCTTACCATGAAACATAGAAATGAGATGCGATATCGCGTTTTAAGAATCATATGAACTCTATTGCTACGATACGTAGACATCTGCAATCGCTATTTCCTAGCGAGGAAGTGTCGCATTCACATTCATTTGAAGTGTAGACGAGGAATACGTAGCACTTCGCAAATCATATTATATCTTACCATGAAACATAGAAATTAGATGCGATATCGCGTTTTAAGAAGCATTAGAAAGCTATTGCTACGATACGTAGACATCTGCAAACGCTATTTCCTGGCAAGGAAGTGTCGCATTTTCATTCATTTGAAGTGTAGACGAGGAATACATAACACTTCGCTAATCATATTATATCTTACCATGAAACATAGAAATGAGATGCGATATCGCGCTTTAAGAAGCATTAGAACACTATTGCTACGATAGGTAGACATCTGCAGACGCTATTTCCTAGCAAGGAAGTGTCGCATTTACTTTCATTTGAAGTGTAGACGAGGAATATATGACACTTCGCAAGTCATATTATATCTTACCATGAAACATAGAAATGAGATGCGATATCGCGTTTTAAGAAGCATTAGACATCTATTGCTACTATACGTAGACATCTGCAAACGCTATTTCTTTGGAAGGAAGTGTCGCATTTACATTCATTTGAAGTGTAGACGAGGAATACATAACACTTCGCAAATCATATTATATCTTACCATGAAGCATAGAAATGAGATGCGATATCGCGTTTTAAGAAGCATTAGAAAGTTATTGCTACGATACGTAGACATCTGCAATCGTTATTTCCTTGCAAGGAAGTGTCGCATTTACTTTCATTTGAATCGTAGACGAGGAATGCATAGCACTTCGCAATGAATATTATATCTTATCATGAAACACAGATATGAGGTGCAATATCGCGTTTTAAGAAGCATTAGAACACTATTGCTACGATACCTAGACATCTGCAGACGCTACTTCCTAGCAAGGAAGTGTCGCATTTACATTCATTTGAAGTGTAGACGAGGAATACATGACACTTCGCAAATCATATTATATCTCACCATGGAACATAGAAATGAGATGCGATATCGCGTTTTAAGAAGAATTAGAAAGTTATTGCTACGATACGTAGACATCTGCAAACGCTATTTCCTAGCAAGGAAGTGTCGCATTTACTTTCATTTGAAGTGTAGACGAGGAGTATATGACACTTCGCAAGTCATATTATATCTTACCATAAAACATAGAAATGAGATGCGATATCGCGTTTTAAGAAGCATTAGACATCTATTGCTACTATACGTAGACATCTGCAAACGCTATTTCTTTGGAAGGAAGTGTCGCATTTACATTCATTTGAAGTGTAGACGAGGAATGCATAACACTTCGCAATGAATATTATATCTTATCTTGAAACATAGATATGAGATGCGATATCACGTTTTAAGAAGCATTAGAACTCCATCCCTACGATAAGTAGACATCTGCAAACGCTATTTCCTTGCAAGGAAGTGTCGCATTTACATTCATTTGAAGTGTAGACGAGGAATACGTAGCACTTCGCAAATCATATTATATCTTACCATGAAACATAGAAATGAGATGCGATATCGCGTTTTAAGAAGCGTTAGACACCTATTGCTACGATACGTAGACATCTGCAAACGCTATTTCTTTGGAAGGAAGTGTCGCATTTACATTCATTTGAAGTGTAGACGAGGAATATATGACACTTCGCAAATCATATTATATCTTACCATGAAACATAGAAATGAGATGCGATATCGCGTTTTAAGAAGCATTAGAAATCTATTGCTACGATACGTAGACATCTGCAAACGCTATTTCCTAGCGAGGAAGTGTCGCATTCACATTCATTTGAAGTGTGGACGAGGAATACATAACACTTCGCAAATCATATTATATCTTACCATGAAACATAGATATGAGATGCGATATCGCGTTTTAAGAAGCATTAGAAAGCTATTGCTACGATACGTAGACATCTGCAAACGCTATTTCCTAGCGAGGAAGTATCGCATTCACATTCATTTGAAGTGTAGACGAGGAATGCATAACACTTCGCAATGAATATTATATCTTATCATGAAACATAGATATGAGATGCAATATCTCGTTTTAAGAAGCATTAGAACTCTATTGTTACGATACCTACTTCCTTGCTACTTCCTAGCTAGGAAGTGTCGCATTTACATTCATTTGAAGTGTAGACGAGGAATACATGACACTTCGCAAATCATATTATATCTTACCATGGAACATAGAAATGAGATGCGATATAGCGTTTTAAGAAGCATTAGAAAGCTATTGCTACGATACGTAGACATCTGCAAACGCTATTTCCTAGCGAGGAAGTATCGCATTCACATTCATTTGAAGCGTAGACGAGGAATACATAACACTTCGCAAATCATGTTATATCTTACCATGAAACATAGAAATGAAATGCGATATCGCGTTTTAAGAATCATATGAACTCTATT
Source organism: Xylocopa sonorina (assembly GCF_050948175.1). Taxonomy (NCBI): domain Eukaryota; kingdom Metazoa; phylum Arthropoda; class Insecta; order Hymenoptera; family Apidae; genus Xylocopa; species Xylocopa sonorina. The sequence continues at coordinate 218,815 of NW_027490389.1, read as the reverse complement.
GCTACGATACGTAGACATCTGCAATCGTTATTTCCATGCAAGGAAGTGTCGCATTTACTTTCATTTGAATCGTAGACGAGGAATGCATAACACTTCGCAATGAATATTATATCTTATCATGAAACATAAATATGAGATGCAATATCTCGTTTTAAGAAGCATTTGAACTCTATTGCTTCGATACGTAGACATCTGAAAACGCTATTTCCTTGCAAGGAAGTGTCGCATTTACATTCATTTGAAGTGTAGACGAGGAATACATAGCACTTTGCAAATCATATTACATCTTACCATGAAACATAGAAATGAGATGCGATATCGCGTTTTAAGAAGCATTAGAAAGCTATTGCTACGATACGTAGACATCTGCAAACGCTATTTCCTAGCGAGGAAGTATCGCATTCACATTCATTTGAAGGGTAGACGAGGAATACATGACACTTCGCAAATCATATTATATCTTACCATGAAACATAGAAATGAGATGCGATATCGCGTTTTAAGAAGCATTAGAAATCTATTGCTATGATACGTAGACATCTGCAAACGCTATTTCCTTGCTAGGAAGTTTCGCATTTACATTCATTTGAAGTGTAGACGAGGAATATATGACACTTCGCAAATCATATTATATCTTACCATGAAACATAGAAATGAGATGCGATATCGCGTTTTAAGAAGCATTAGAAATCTATTGCTACGATACGTAGACATCTGCAAACGCTATTTCCTAGCGAGGAAGTGTCGCATTCACATTCATTTGAAGTGTGGACGAGGAATACATAACACTTCGCAAATCATATTATATCTTACCATGAAACATAGATATGAGATGCGATATCGCGTTTTAAGAAGCATTAGAAAGCTATTGCTACGATACGTAGACATCTGCAAACGCTATTTCCTAGCGAGGAAGTATCGCATTCACATTCATTTGAAGTGTAGACGAGGAATGCATAACACTTCGCAATGAATATTATATCTTATCATGAAACATAGATATGAGATGCAATATCTCGTTTTAAGAAGCATTAGAACTCTATTGCTACGATACCTACTTCCTTGCTACTTCCTAGCTAGGAAGTGTCGCATTTACATTCATTTGAAGTGTAGACGAGGAATACATGACACTTCGCAAATCATATTATATCTTACCATGAAACATAGAAATTAGATGCGATATAGCGTTTTAAGAAGCATTAGAAAGCTATTGCTACGATACGTAGACATCTGCAAACGCTATTTCCTAGCGAGGAAGTATCGCATTCACATTCATTTGAAGCGTAGACGAGGAATACATAACACTTCGCAAATCATGTTATATCTTACCATGAAACATAGAAATGAAATGCGATATCGCGTTTTAAGAATCATATGAACTCTATTGCTACGATACGTAGACATCTGCAATCGTTATTTCCATGCAAGGAAGTGTCGCATTTACTTTCATTTGAATCGTAGACGAGGAATGCATAACACTTCGCAATGAATATTATATCTTATCATGAAACATAAATATGAGATGCAATATCTCGTTTTAAGAAGCATTTGAACTCTATTGCTTCGATACGTAGACATCTGAAAACGCTATTTCCTTGCAAGGAAGTGTCGCATTTACATTCATTTGAAGTGTAGACGAGGAATACATAGCACTTTGCAAATCATATTACATCTTACCATGAAACATAGAAATGAGATGCGATATCGCGTTTTAAGAAGCATTAGAAAGCTATTGCTACGATACGTAGACATCTGCAAACGCTATTTCCTAGCGAGGAAGTATCGCATTCACATTCATTTGAAGGGTAGACGAGGAATACATGACACTTCGCAAATCATATTATATCTTACCATGAAACATAGAAATGAGATGCGATATCGCGTTTTAAGAAGCATTAGAAATCTATTGCTATGATACGTAGACATCTGCAAACGCTATTTCCTTGCTAGGAAGTTTCGCATTTACATTCATTTGAAGTGTAGACGAGGAATATATGACACTTCGCAAATCATATTATATCTTACCATGAAACATAGAAATGAGATGCGATATCGCGTTTTAAGAAGCATTAGAAATCTATTGCTACGATACGTAGACATCTGCAAACGCTATTTCCTAGCGAGGAAGTGTCGCATTCACATTCATTTGAAGTGTGGACGAGGAATACATAACACTTCGCAAATCATATTATATCTTACCATGAAACATAGATATGAGATGCGATATCGCGTTTTAAGAAGCATTAGAAAGCTATTGCTACGATACGTAGACATCTGCAAACGCTATTTCCTAGCGAGGAAGTATCGCATTCACATTCATTTGAAGTGTAGACGAGGAATGCATAACACTTCGCAATGAATATTATATCTTATCATGAAACATAGATATGAGATGCAATATCTCGTTTTAAGAAGCATTAGAACTCTATTGCTACGATACCTACTTCCTTGCTACTTCCTAGCTAGGAAGTGTCGCATTTACATTCATTTGAAGTGTAGACGAGGAATACATGACACTTCGCAAATCATATTATATCTTACCATGGAACATAGAAATGAGATGCGATATAGCGTTTTAAGTAGCATTAGAAAGCTATTGCTACGATACGTAGACATCTGCAAACGCTATTTCCTAGCGAGGAAGTATCGCATTCACATTCATTTGAAGCGTAGACGAGGAATACATAACACTTCGCAAATCATGTTATATCTTACCATGAAACATAGAAATGAAATGCGATATCGCGTTTTAAGAATCATATGAACTCTATTGCTACGATACGTAGACATCTGCAATCGTTATTTCCATGCAAGGAAGTGTCGCATTTACTTTCATTTGAATCGTAGACGAGGAATGCATAACACTTCGCAATGAATATTATATCTTATCATGAAACATAAATATGAGATGCAATATCTCGTTTTAAGAAGCATTTGAACTCTATTGCTTCGATACGTAGACATCTGAAAACGCTATTTCCTTGCAAGGAAGTGTCGCATTTACATTCATTTGAAGTGTAGACGAGGAATACATAGCACTTTGCAAATCATATTACATCTTACCATGAAACATAGAAATGAGATGCGATATCGCGTTTTAAGAAGCATTAGAAAGCTATTGCTACGATACGTAGACATCTGCAAACGCTATTTCCTAGCGAGGAAGTATCGCATTCACATTCATTTGAAGGGTAGACGAGGAATACATGACACTTCGCAAATCATATTATATCTTACCATGAAACATAGAAATGAGATGCGATATCGCGTTTTAAGAAGCATTAGAAATCTATTGCTATGATACGTAGACATCTGCAAACGCTATTTCCTAGCGAGGAAGTATCGCATTCACATTCATTTGAAGCGTAGACGAGGAATACATAACACTTCGCAAATCATGTTATATCTTACCATGAAACATAGAAATGAAATGCGATATCGCGTTTTAAGAATCATATGAACTCTATTGCTACGATACGTAGACATCTGCAATCGTTATTTCCATGCAAGGAAGTGTCGCATTTACTTTCATTTGAATCGTAGACGAGGAATGCATAACACTTCGCAATGAATATTATATCTTATCATGAAACATAAATATGAGATGCAATATCTCGTTTTAAGAAGCATTTGAACTCTATTGCTTCGATACGTAGACATCTGAAAACGCTATTTCCTTGCAAGGAAGTGTCGCATTTACATTCATTTGAAGTGTAGACGAGGAATACATAGCACTTTGCAAATCATATTACATCTTACCATGAAACATAGAAATGAGATGCGATATCGCGTTTTAAGAAGCATTAGAAAGCTATTGCTACGATACGTAGACATCTGCAAACGCTATTTCCTAGCGAGGAAGTATCGCATTCACATTCATTTGAAGGGTAGACGAGGAATACATGACACTTCGCAAATCATATTATATCTTACCATGAAACATAGAAATGAGATGCGATATCGCGTTTTAAGAAGCATTAGAAATCTATTGCTATGATACGTAGACATCTGCAAACGCTATTTCCTTGCTAGGAAGTGTCGCATTTACATTCATTTGAAGTGTAGACGAGGAATACATGACACTTCGCAAATCATATTATATCTTACCATGAAACATAGAAATGAGATGCGATATCGCGTTTTAAGAAGCATTAGATGTCTATTGCTACGATACGTGGACATCTGCAAACGCTATTTCCTTGCAAGGAAGTGTCGCATTTACATTCATTTGAAGTGTAGACGAGGAATACATAACACTTCGCAAATCATATTATATCTTACCATGAAACATAGGAATGAGATGCGATATCGCGTTTTAAGAAGCATTAGAAAGCTATTGCTACGATACGTAGACATCTGCAAACGCTATTTCCTAGCGAGGAAGAATCGCATTAACATTCATTTGAAGGGTAGACGAGGAAAACATGACACTTCGCAATGAATATTATATCTTATCATGAAACACAGATATGAGATGCAATATCTCGTTTTAAGAAGCATTTGAACTCTATTGCTTCGATAAGTAGACATCTGCAAACGCTATTTCCTTGCAAGGAAGTGTCGCATTTACATTCATTTGAAGTGTAGACGAGGAATACATGACACTTCGCAAATCATATTATATCTTACCATGAAACAGAAATGAGATGCGATATCGCGTTTTAAGAAGCATTACCTATCTATTGCTACGATACGTAGACATCTGCAAACGCTATTTCCTAGCATGGAAGTGTCGCATTTACATTCCATTGAAGTGAATACGAGGTATGCAAGACACTTCGCCATGGATATTATATCTTATCATGAAACATAGAAATGAGATGCGACATCTCGTTTTAAGAAGTATTAGAACTCTATTCTTACGATACGTGGTCATCTGGAAACGCTATTTCCTAGGAAGGAAGTGTCGCATTTACATTCTTTTGAAGTGAATACGAGGTATACATGACACTTCGCAATGAACATTATATCTTAACACGAAACATAGAAATGAGATGCGATATGGCGATTTAAGCAGCCTTAGTACTCTATTGCTACGATACGTAGACAACTGCAAACGCTATGTCCTAGCAAGGAAATGTCGCATTTACATTCCTTTGAAGTGAATACGAGGTGAAAATGACACTTCGCAATGGATATTACATCTTATCATGAAACATAGAAATGTAATGCGACATCTCGATTTAATAAGTATTAGAACTCTATTCTTACGATACGTGGTCATTTGGAAACACTATTTCCTAGCAACGAAGTGTCGCATTTACATTCTTTTGAAGTGTATACGCGGTATACGTGACACTTCGCAATGAATATTACATCTTATCACGAAACATAGGAATGAGATGCGATAACGCGATTTAAGAAGCATTAGAAAACTTTTGCTACGATACGCAGATATCTGCAAACGCTATTTAATAGCAAGGAAGTGTCGCATTTACATTCTTTTGAAGTGAATACGAGGTATACATAACACACCACAATGAATATTTCACCTTATCATGAAACATAGAAATAAGTAGCGATATCGCGTTCTAAGAAGCACTAGAACTCTATTGCTACGATACGTAGACATCTGCAAACGCTATTTCCTACCAAGGAAGTGTCGCATTTACATTCTTTTGAAGTGAATACGCGGTATACGTGACACTTCGCAATGAATATTACATCTTATCACGAAACATAGGAATGAGATGCGATAACGCGGTTTAAGAAGCATTAGAAAACTTTTGCTACGATACGCAGACATCTGCAAACGCTATTTAATAGCAAGGAAGTGTCGCATTTACATTCTTTTGAAGTGAATACGAGGTATACATAACACTCCACAATGAATATTACACCTTATCATGAAACATAGAAATAAGTAGCGATATCGCGTATTAAGAAGCATTAGAACTCTGTTGCTACGATACGTAGACATCTGCAAACGTTATTTCCTACCAAGGAAGTGTCGCATTTACATTCTTTTGAAGTGAATACGAGGTATACGTGGCACTTCGCAATGAATATTACATATTATCATGAAACATAGAAATGAGATGCGATATCGCGATTTGAAATGCATTAGAACTCTATTGCTACGATACGTAGACATCTACAAAAGCTATATCCTAGCAAGGAAGAGCCGCATTTACATTCTTTTGAAGTGAATACGAGGTATACATAACGCTGCACAATGAATATTATATCTTATCATGAAACATAGAAATGAAATGCGATATCCCTATTTAAGAAGCATTAGATCTCTATTGCTTCGATACGGGGACATCTCCAAACGCTATTTCCTAGCAAGGAAGTGTCGCATTTACATTCTTGTGAATTGAATACAAGGTATACATGACACTTCGCAATGAATATTATATCTTATCATGAAACATAGAAATGAGATGCGATATCCCTATTTAAGAAGCATTAGAACTCTATTGCTTCAATACGGAGACATCTGCAAACGCTATTTCCTAGCAAGGAAGCGTCGCATTTACATTCATTTGAAGTGAATACGAGGTATACATAGCACTCCACAATGAATATTTTACCTTATCATAAAACATAGAAATAGGTAGCGATATCGCGTTCCAAGAAGAATTAGAACTTTATTGCTACGGTACGTAGACATCTGCAAACGCTATATCCTACCATGGAAGTGTCGCATTTACATTCTTTTGAAGTGAATACGAGGTATACATAACACTCCACAATGAATATTTCACCCTATCGTGAAACATAGAAATAAGTAGCGATATCGCGTTTTACGAAGCACTAGAACTCTATTGCTACCATACGTAGACATCTGCAAACGCTATTTCCTACCAAGGAAGTGTCGCATTTACATTCTTTTGAAGTGAATACGCGGTATACGTGACACTTCGCAATGAATAATACATCTTATCACGAAACATAGGAATGAGATGCGATAACGCGATTTAAGAAGCATTAGAAAACTTTTGCTACGATACGCAGACATCTGCAAACGCTATTTAATAGCAAGGAAGTGTCGCATTTACACTCTTTTGAAGTGAATACGCGGTATACCTGACGCTTCGCAATGAATATTACATCTTATCACGAAACATAGGAATGAGATGCGATAACGCGATTTAAGAAGCATTAGAAAAATTTTGCTACGATACGCAGACATCTGCAAACGCTATTTAATAGCAAGGAAGTGTCGCATTTACATTCTTTTGAAGTGAATACGAGGTATACATAACACTCCACAATGAATATTTCACCTTATCATGAAACATAGAAATAAGTAGCGATATTGCGTTCTAAGAAGCACTAGAACTCTATTGCTACGATACGTAGACATCTGCAAAAGCTATTTCCTAGCAAGGAAGAGTCGCATTTACATTCTTTTGAAGTGAATGCGAGGTATACATGACACTGCACAATGAATATTATATCTTATCATGAAACATAGAAATGAAATGCGATATCCCTATTTAAGAAGCATTAGATCTCTATTGCTTCGATACGGGGACATGTCCAAACGCTATTTCCTTGCAAGGAAGTGTCGCATTTACATTAATTTGAAGTGTAGACGAGGAATACATGAAACTTCGCAAATCATATTATATCTTACCATGAAACATAGAAATCAGATGCGATATCGCGTTTTAAGAGGCATTAGAAACCTATTGCTACGATACGTAGACATCTGCAAACGCTATTTCTTTGCAAGGAAGTGTCGCATTTACATTCATTTGAAGTGTAGACGAGGAATGCATAACACTTCGCAATGAATATTATATCTTATCATGAAACATAGATAAGAGATGCAATATCTCGTTTTAAGAAGCATTTGAACTCTATGCTTCGATACGTGGACATCTGCAAACGTTATTTCCTTGCAAGGAAGTGTCGCATTTACATTCATTTGAAGTGTTGACGAGGAATACATAACACTTCGCAAATCATATTACATCTTACCATGAAACATAGAAATGAGATGCGATATCGCGTTTTAAGAAGCATTACAACTCTATTGCTACGATACGTAGACATCTGCAGACGCTACTTCCTAGCAAGGAAGTGTCGCATTTACTTTCATTTGAAGTGTAGACGAGGAATATATGACACTTCGCAAATCATATTATATCTTACCATGAAACATAGAAATGAGATGCGATATCGCGTTTTAAGAAGCGTTAGACATCTATTGCTACGATACGTAGACATCTGCAAACGCTATTTCTTTGGAAGGAAGTGTCGCATTTACATTCATTTGAAGTGTAGACGAGGAATATATGACACTTCGCAAATCATATTATATCTTACCCTGAAACATAGAAATGAGATGCGATATCGCGTTTTAAGAAGCATTAGAAATCTATTGCTACGATACGTAGACATCTGCAAACGCTATTTCCTAGCGAGGACGTGTCGCATTCACATTCATTTGAAGTGTGGACGAGGAATACATAACACTTCGCAAATCATATTATATCTTACCATGAAACATAGATATGAGATGCGATATCGCGTTTTAAGAAGCATTAGAAAGCTATTGCTACGATACGTAGACATCTGCAAACGCTATTTCCTAGCGAGGAAGTATCGCATTCACATTCATTTGAAGTGTAGACGAGGAATGCATAACACTTCGCAATGAATATTATATCTTATCATGAAACATAGATATGAGATGCAATATCTCGTTTTAAGAAGCATTAGAACTCTATTGCTACGATACCTACTTCCTTGCTACTTCCTAGCAAGGATGTGTCGCATTTACATTCATTTGAAGTGTAGACGAGGAATACATGACACTTCGCAAATCATATTATATCTTACCATGGAACATAGAAATGAGATGCGATATAGCGTTTTAAGAAGCATTAGAAAGCTATTGCTACGATACGTAGACATCTGCAAACGCTATTTCCTAGCGAGGAAGTATCGCATTCACATTCATTTGAAGCGTAGACGAGGAATACATAACACTTCGCAAATCATGTTATATCTTACCATGAAACATAGAAATGAAATGCGATATCGCGTTTTAAGAATCATATGAACTCTATTGCTACGATACGTAGACATCTGCAATCGTTATTTCCATGCAAGGAAGTGTCGCATTTACTTTCATTTGAATCGTAGACGAGGAATGCATAACACTTCGCAATGAATATTATATCTTATCATGAAACATAAATATGAGATGCAATATCTCGTTTTAAGAAGCATTTGAACACTATTGCTTCGATACGTAGACATCTGAAAACGCTATTTCCTTGCAAGGAAGTGTCGCATTTACATTCATTTGAAGTGTAGACGAGGAATACATAGCACTTTGCAAATCATATTACATCTTACCATGAAACATAGAAATGAGGTACGATATCGCGTTTTAAGAAGCATTAGAAAGCTATTGCTACGATACGTAGACATCTGCAAACGCTATTTCCTAGCGAGGAAGTATCGCATTCACATTCATTTGAAGGGTAGACGAGGAATACATGACACTTCGCAAATCATATTATATCTTACCATGAAACATAGAAATGAGATGCGATATCGCGTTTTAAGAAGCATTAGATGTCTATTGCTACGATACGTGGACATCTGCAAACGCTATTTCCTTGCAAGGAAGTGTCGCATTTACATTCATTTGAAGTGTAGACGAGGAATACATAACACTTCGCAAATCATATTATATCTTACCATGAAACATAGGAATGAGATGCGATAACGCGATTTAAGAAGCATTAGAAAACTTTTGCTACGATACGCAGATATCTGCAAACGCTATTTAATAGCAAGGAAGTGTCGCATTTACATTCTCTTGAAGTGAATACGAGGTATACATAACACACCACAATGAATATTTCACCTTATCATGAAACATAGAAATAAGTAGCGATATCGCGTTCTAAGAAGCACTAGAACTCAATTGCTACGATACGTAGACATCTGCAAACGCTATTTCCTACCAAGGAAGTGTCGCATTTACATTCTTTTGAAGTGAATACGCGGTATACGTGACACTTCGCAATGAATATTACATCTTATCACGAAACATAGGAATGAGATGCGATAACGCGATTTAAGAAGCATTAGAAAACTTTTGCTACGATACGCAGACATCTGCAAACGCTATTTAATAGCAAGGAAGTGTCGCATTTACATTCTTTTGAAGTGAATACGAGGTATACGTGGCACTTCGCAATGAATATTACATATTATCATGAAACATAGAAATGAGATGCGATATCGCGATTTGAAATGCATTAGAACTCTATTGCTACGATACGTAGACATCTACAAAAGCTATTTCCTAGCAAGGAAGAGCCGCATTTACATTCTTTTGAAGTGAATACGAGGTATACATAACGCTGCACAATGAATATTATATCTTATCATGAAACATAGAAATGAAATGCGATATCCCTATTTAAGAAGCATTAGATCCCTATTGCTTCGATACGGGGACATCTCCAAACGCTATTTCCTAGCAAGGAAGTGTCGCATTTACATTCTTGTGTATTGAATACAAGGTATACATGACACTTCGCAATGAATATTATATCTTATCATGAAACATAGAAATGAGATGCGATATCCCTATTTAAGAAGCATTAGAACTCTATTGCTTCAATACGGAGACATCTGCAAACGCTGTTTCCTAGCAAGGAAGCGTCGCATTTACATTCATTTGAAGTGAATACGAGGTATACATAGCACTCCACAATGAATATTTTTCCTTATCATAAAACATAGAAATAGGTAGCGATATCGCGTTCCAAGAAGAATTAGAACTTTATTGCTACGGTACGTAGACATCTGCAAACGCTATATCCTACCATGGAAGTGTCGCATTTACATTCTTTTGAAGTGAATACGAGGTATACATAACACTCCACAATGAATATTTCACCTTATCGTGAAACATAGAAATAAGTAGCGATATCGCGTTTTACGAAGCACTAGAACTCTATTGCTACGATACGTAGACATCTGCAAACGCTATTTCCTACCAAGGAAGTGTCGCATTTACATTCTTTTGAAGTGAATACGCGGTATACCTGACGCTTCGCAATGAATATTACATCTTATCACGAAACATAGGAATGAGATGCGATAACGCGATTTAAGAAGCATTAGAAAAATTTTGCTACGATACGCAGACATCTGCAAACGCTATTTAATAGCAAGGAAGTGTCGCATTTACATTCTTTTGAAGTGAATACGAGGTATACGTGGCACTTCGCAATAAATATTACATATTATCATGAAACATAGAAATGAGATGCGATATCGCGATTTGAAATGCATTAGAACTCTATTGCTACGATACGTAGACATCTACAAAAGCTATTTCCTAGCAAGGAAGAGCCGCATTTACATTCTTTTGAAGTGAATACGAGGTATACATAACGCTGCACAATGAATATTATATCTTATCATGAAACATAGAAATGAAATGCGATATCCCTATTTAAGAAGCATTAGATCTCTATTGCTTCGATACGGGGACATCTCCAAACGCTATTTCCTAGCAAGGAAGTGTCGCATTTACATTCTTGTGTATCGAATACAAGGTATACATGACACTTCGCAATGAATATTATATCTTATCATGAAACATAGAAATGAGATGCGATATCCCTATTTAAGAAGCATTAGAACTCTATTGCTTCAATACGGAGACATCTGCAAACGCTGTTTCCTAGCAAGGAAGCGTCGCATTTACATTCATTTGAAGTGAATACGAGGTATACATAGCACTCCACAATGAATATTTTTCCTTATCATAAAACATAGAAATAGGTAGCGATATCGCGTTCCAAGAAGAATTAGAACTTTATTGCTACGGTACGTAGACATCTGCAAACGCTATATCCTACCATGGAAGTGTCGCATTTACATTCTTTTGAAGTGAGTACGAGGTATACATAACACTCCACAATGAATATTTCACCTTATCGTGAAACATAGAAATAAGTAGCGATATCGCGTTTTACGAAGCACTAGAACTCTATTGCTACGATACGTAGACATCTGCAAAAGCTATTTCCTAGCAAGGAAGAGTCGCATTTACATTCTTTTGAAGTGAATGCGAGGTATACATAACACTCCACAATGAATATTTCACCTTATCATGAAACATAGAAATAAGTATCGATATCGCGTTCTAAGAAGCACTAGAACTCTATTGCTACGATACGTAGGCATCAGCAAACGCTATTTCCTACCAAGGAAGTGTCGCATTTACATTCTTTTGAAGTGAATACGCGGTATACGAGACACTTCGCAATGAATATTACATCTTATCACGAAACATAGGAATGAGATGCGATAACGCGATTTAAGAAGCATTAGAAAACTCTTGCTACGATACGCAGACATCTGCAAACGCTATTTAATAGCAAGGAAGTGTCGCATTTACATTCTATTGAAGTTAATACGAGGTATACATAACACTCCACAATGAATATTACACCTTATCATGAAACATAGAAATAAGTAGCGATATCGCGTACTAAGAAGCATTAGAACTCTGTTGCTACGATACGTAGACATCTGCAAACGCTATTTCCTACCAAGGAAGAGTCGCATTTACATTCTTTTGAAGTGAGTGCGAGGTATACATGACACTGCACAATGAATATTATATCTTATCATGAAACATAGAAATGAAATGCGATATCCCTATTTAAGAAGCATTAGATCTCTATTGCTTCGATACGGGGACATCTCCAAACGCTATTTCCTAGCAAGGAAGTGTCGCATTTACATTCTTGTGAATTGAATACAAGGTATACATGACACTTCGCAATGAATATTATATCTTATCATGAAACATAGAAATGAGATGCGATATCCCTATTTAAGAAGCATTAGAACTCTATTGCTTCAATACGGAGACATCTGCAAACGCTATTTCCTAGCCAGGAAGCGTCGCATTTACATTCATTTGAAGTGAATACGAGGTATACATAGCAGTCCACAATGAATATTTTACCTTATCATAAAACATAGAAATATGTAGCGATATCGCGTTCCAAGATGAATTAGAACTTTATTTCTACGATACGCAGACATCTGCAAACGCTATTTAATAGCAAGGAAGTGTCGCATTTACATTCTTTTGAAGTGAATACGAGGTATACATAACACTCCACAATGAATATTTCACCTTATCATGAAACATAGAAATAAGTAGCGATATCGCGTTCTAAGAAGCACTAGAACTCTATTGCTACGATACGTAGACATCTGCAAACGCTATTTCCTACCAAGGAAGTGTCGCATTTACATTCTTTTGAAGTGAATACGCGGTATACATGACACTTCGCAATGAATATTACATCTTATCACGAAACATAGGAAGGAGATGCGATAACGCGATTTAAGAAGCATTAGAAAACTTTTGCTACGATACGCAGACATCTGCAAACGCTATTTAATAGCAAGGAAGTGTCGCATTTACATTCTTTTGAAGTGAATACGAGGTATACATAACACTCCACAATGAATATTACACCTTATCATGAAACATAGAAATAAGTAGCGATATCGCGTATTAAGAAGCATTAGAACTCTGTTGCTACGATACGTAGACATCTGCAAACGCTATTTCCTACCAAGGAAGTGTCGCATTTACATTCTTTTGAAGTGAATACGAGGTATACGTGGCACTTCGCAATGAATATTACATATTATCATGAAACATAGAAATGAGATGCGATATCGCGATTTGAAATGCATTAGAACTCTATTGCTACGATACGTAGACATCTACAAAAGCTATTTCCTAGCAAGGAAGAGTCGCATTTACATTCTTTTGAAGTGAATACGAGGTATACATAACACTGCACAATGAATATTATATCTTATCATGAAACATAGAAATGAAATGCGATATCCCTATTTAAGAAGCATTAGATCTCCATTGCTTCGATACGGGGACATCTCCAAACGCTATTTCCTAGCAAGGAAGTGTCGCATTTGCGTTCTTGTGAATTGAATACAAGGTATACATGACACTTCGCAATGAATATTATATCTTATCATGAAACATAGAAATGAGATGCGATATCCCTATTTAAGAAGCATTAGAACTCTATTGCTTCAATACGGAGACATCTGCAAACGCTATTTCCTAGCAAGGAAGCGTCGCATTTACATTCATTTGAAGTGAATACAAGGTATACATAGCACTCCACAATGAATATTTTACCTTATCGTAAAACATAGAAATAGGTAGCGATATCGCGTTCCAAGAAGAATTAGAACTTTGTTGCTACGGTACGTAGACATCTGCAAACGCTATTTCCTACCATGGAAGTGTCGCATTTACATTCTTTTGAAGTGAATACGAGGTATACATAACACTCCACAATGAATATTTCACCTTATCGTGAAACATAGAAATAAGTAGCGATATCGCGTTTTACGAAGCACTAGAACTCTATTGCTACCATACGTAGACATCTGCAAACGCTATTTCCTACCAAGGAAGTGTCGCATTTACATTCTTTTGAAGTGAATACGCGGTATACGTGACACTTCGCAATGAATATTACATCTTATCACGAAACATAGGAATGAGATGCGATAACGCGATTTAAGAAGCATTAGAAAACTCTTGCTACGATACGCAGACATCTGCAAACGCTATTTAATAGCAAGGAAGTGTCGCATTTACATTCTTTTGAAGTGAATGCGAGGTATACATAACACTCCACAATGAATATTTCACCTTATCATGAAACATAGAAATAAGTATCGATATCGCGTTCTAAGAAGCACTAGAACTCTATTGCTACGATACGTAGGCATCAGCAAACGCTATTTCCTACCAAGGAAGTGTCGCATTTACATTCTTTTGAAGTGAATACGCGGTATACGAGACACTTCGCAATGAATATTACATCTTATCACGAAACATAGGAATGAGATGCGATAACGCGATTTAAGAAGCATTAGAAAACTCTTGCTACGATACGCAGACATCTGCAAACGCTATTTAATAGCAAGGAAGTGTCGCATTTACATTCTATTGAAGTTAATACGAGGTATACATAACACTCCACAATGAATATTACACCTTATCATGAAACATAGAAATAAGTAGCGATATCGCGTACTAAGAAGCATTAGAACTCTGTTGCTACGATACGTAGACATCTGCAAACGCTATTTCCTACCAAGGAAGTGTCGCATTTACATTCTTTTGAAGTGAATACGAGGTATACGTGGCACTTCGCAATGAATATTACATATTATCATGAAACATAGAAATGAGATGCGATATCGCGATTTGAAATGCATTAGAACTCTATTGCTACGATACGTAGACATCTGCAAAAGCTATTTCCTAGCAAGGAAGAGTCGCATTTACATTCTTTTGAAGTGAATACGCGGTATACGTGACACTTCGCAATGAATATTACATCTTATCACGAAACATAGGAATGAGATGCGATAACGCGATTTAAGAAGCATTAGAAAACTTTTGCTACGATACGCAGACATCTGCAAACGCTATTTAATAGCAAGGAAGTGTCGCATTTACATTCTTTTGAAGTGAATACGAGGTATACATAACACTCCACAATGAATATTATATCTTATCATGGAACATAGAAATGAGATGCGATATCCCTATTTAAGAAGCATTAGAACTCTATTGCTTCAATACGGAGACATCTGCAAACGCTATTTCCTAGCAAGGAAGCGTCGCATTTACATTCATTTGAAGTGAATACGAGGTATACATAGCACTCCACAATGAATATTTTACCTTATCATAAAACATAGAAATAGGTAGCGATAACGCGTTCCAAGAAGAATTACAACTTTATTGCTACGGTACGTAGACATCTGCAAACGCTATTTCCTACCATGGAAGTGTCGCATTTACATTCTTTTGAAGTGAATACGAGGTATACATAACACTCCACAATGAATATTTCACCTTATCGTGAAACATAGAAATAAGTAGCGATATCGCGTTTTACGAAGCACTAGAACTCTATTGCTACCATACGTAGACATCTGCAAACGCTATTTCCTACCAAGGAAGTGACGCATTTACATTCTTTTGAAGTGAATGCGAGGTATACATGACACTGCACAATGAATATTATATCTTATCATGAAACATAGAAATGAAATGCGATATCCCTATTTAAGAAGCATTAGATCTCTATTGCTTCGATACGGGGACATCTCCAAACCCTATTTCCTAGCAAGGAAGTGTCGCATTTACATTCTTGTGAATTGAATACAAGGTATACATGACACTTCGCAATGAATATTATATCTTATCATGAAAAATAGAAATGAGATGCGATATCCCTATTTAAGAAGCATTAGAACTCTATTGCTTCAATACGGAGACATCTGCGAACGCTATTTCCTAGCCAGGAAGCGTCGCATTTACATTCATTTGAAGTGAATACGAGGTATACATAGCACTCCACAATGAATATTTTACCTTATCATAAAACATAGAAATATGTAGCGATATCGCGTTCCAAGATGAATTAGAACTTTATTGCTACGGTACGTAGACATCTGCAAACGCTATTTCCTACCATGGAAGTGTTGCATTTACATTCTTTTGAAGTGAATACGAGGTATACATAACACTCCACAATGAATATTTCACCTTATCGTGAACCATAGAAATAAGTAGCGATATCGCGTTTTACGAAGCACTAGAACTCTATTGCAAACATACGTAGACATCTGCAAACGCTATTTCCTACCAAGGAAGTGTCGCATTTACATTCTTTTGAAGTGAATACGCGGTATACGTGACACTTCGCAATGAATATTACATCTTATCACGAAACATAGGAATGAGATGCGATAACGCGATTTAAGAAGCATTAGAAAACTTTTGCTACGATACGCAGACATCTGCAAACGCTATTTAATAGCAAGGAAGTGTCGCATTTACATTCTTTTGAAGTGAATACGAGGTATACGTGGCACTTCGCAATGAATATTACATATTATCATGAAACATAGAAATGAGATGCGATATCGCGATTTGAAATGCATTAGAACTCTATTGCTACGATACGTAGACATCTACAAAAGCTATTTCCTAGCAAGGAAGAGCCGCATTTACATTCTTTTGAAGTGAATACGAGGTATACATAACGCTGCACAATGAATATTATATCTTATCATGAAACATAGAAATGAAATGCGATATCCCTATTTAAGAAGCATTAGATCTCTATTGCTTCGATACGGGGACATCTCCAAACGCTATTTCCTAGCAAGGAAGTGTCGCATTTACATTCTTGTGTATTGAATACAAGGTATACATGACACTTCGCAATGAATATTATATCTTATCATGAAACATAGAAATGAGATGCGATATCCCTATTTAAGAAGCATTAGAACTCTATTGCTTCAATACGGAGACATCTGCAAACGCTGTTTCCTAGCAAGGAAGCGTCGCATTTACATTCATTTGAAGTGAATACGAGGTATACATAGCACTCCACAATGAATATTTTTCCTTATCATAAAACATAGAAATAGGTAGCGATATCGCGTTCCAAGAAGAATTAGAACTTTATTGCTACGGTACGTAGACATCTGCAAACGCTATATCCTACCATGGAAGTGTCGCATTTACATTCTTTTGAAGTGAATACGAGGTATACATAACACTCCACAATGAATATTTCACCTTATCATGAAACATAGAAATAAGTAGCGATATCGCGTTCTAAGAAGCACTAGAACTCTATTGCTACGATACGTAGACATCTGCAAACGCTATTTCCTACCAAGGAAGTGTCGCATTTACATTCTTTTGAAGTGAATACGCGGTATACCTGACGCTTCGCAATGAATATTACATCTTATCACGAAACATAGGAATGAGATGCGATAACGCGATTTAAGAAGCATTAGAAAAATTTTGCTACGATACGCAGACATCTGCAAACGCTATTTAATAGCAAGGAAGTGTCGCATTTACATTCTTTTGAAGTGAATACGAGGTATACATAACACTCCACTATGAATATTTCACCTTATCATGAAACATAGAAATAAGTAGCGATATTGCGTTCTAAGAAGCACTAGAACTCTATTGCTACGATACGTAGACATCTGCAAAAGCTATTTCCTAGCAAGGAAGAGTCGCATTTACATTCTTTTGAAGTGAATGCGAGCTTTACATGACACTGCACAATGAATATTATATCTTATCATGAAACATAGAAATGAAATGCGATATCCCTATTTAAGAAGCATTAGATCTCTATTGCTTCGATACGGGGACATCTCCAAACGCTATTTCCTAGCAAGGAAGTGTCGCATTTACATTCTTGTGAATTGAATACAAGGTATACATGACACTTCGCAATGAATATTATATCTTATCATGAAACATAGAAATGAGATGCGATATCCCTATTTAAGAAGCATTAGAACTCTATTGCTTCAATACGGAGACATCTGCAAACGCTATTTCCTAGCAAGGAAGCGTCGCATTTACATTCATTTGAAGTGAATACGAGGTATACATAGCACTCCACAATGAATATTTTACCTTATCATAAAACATAGAAATAGGTAGCGATATCGCGTTCCAAGAAGAATTAGAACTTTATTGCTACGGTACGTAGACATCTGCAAACGCTATATCCTACCATGGAAGTGTCGCATTTACATTCTTTTGAAGTGAATACGAGGTATACATAACACTCCACAATGAATATTTCACCCTATCGTGAAACATAGAAATAAGTAGCGATATCGCGTTTTACGAAGCACTAGAACTCTATTGCTACCATACGTAGACATCTGCAAACGCTATTTCCTACCAAGGAAGTGTCGCATTTACATTCTTTTGAAGTGAATACGCGGTATACGTGACACTTCGCAATGAATAATACATCTTATCACGAAACATAGGAATGAGATGCGATAACGCGATTTAAGAAGCATTAGAAAACTTTTGCTACGATACGCAGACATCTGCAAACGCTATTTAATAGCAAGGAAGTGTCGCATTTATACTCTTTTGAAGTGAATACGCGGTATACCTGACGCTTCGCAATGAATATTACATCTTATCACGAAACATAGGAATGAGATGCGATAACGCGATTTAAGAAGCATTAGAAAAATTTTGCTACGATACGCAGACATCTGCAAACGCTATTTAATAGCAAGGAAGTGTCGCATTTACATTCTTTTGAAGTGAATACGAGGTATACATAACACTCCACAATGAATATTTCACCTTATCATGAAACATAGAAATAAGTAGCGATATTGCGTTCTAAGAAGCACTAGAACTCTATTGCTACGATACGTAGACATCTGCAAAAGCTATTTCCTAGCAAGGAAGAGTCGCATTTACATTCTTTTGAAGTGAATGCGAGGTATACATGACACTGCACAATGAATATTATATCTTATCATGAAACATAGAAATGAAATGCGATATCCCTATTTAAGAAGCATTAGATCTCTATTGCTTCGATACGGGGACATGTCCAAACGCTATTTCCTTGCAAGGAAGTGTCGCATTTACATTAATTTGAAGTGTAGACGAGGAATACATGAAACTTCGCAAATCATATTATATCTTACCATGAAACATAGAAATCAGATGCGATATCGCGTTTTAAGAGGCATTAGAAACCTATTGCTACGATACGTAGACATCTGCAAACGCTATTTCTTTGCAAGGAAGTGTCGCATTTACATTCATTTGAAGTGTAGACGAGGAATGCATAACACTTCGCAATGAATATTATATCTTATCATGAAACATAGATAAGAGATGCAATATCTCGTTTTAAGAAGCATTTGAACTCTATGCTTCGATACGTGGACATCTGCAAACGTTATTTCCTTGCAAGGAAGTGTCGCATTTACATTCATTTGAAGTGTTGACGAGGAATACATAACACTTCGCAAATCATATTACATCTTACCATGAAACATAGAAATGAGATGCGATATCGCGTTTTAAGAAGCATTACAACTCTATTGCTACGATACGTAGACATCTGCAGACGCTACTTCCTAGCAAGGAAGTGTCGCATTTACTTTCATTTGAAGTGTAGACGAGGAATATATGACACTTCGCAAATCATATTATATCTTACCATGAAACATAGAAATGAGATGCGATATCGCGTTTTAAGAAGCGTTAGACATCTATTGCTACGATACGTAGACATCTGCAAACGCTATTTCTTTGGAAGGAAGTGTCGCATTTACATTCATTTGAAGTGTAGACGAGGAATATATGACACTTCGCAAATCATATTATATCTTACCATGAAACATAGAAATGAGATGCGATATCGCGTTTTAAGAAGCATTAGAAATCTATTGCTACGATACGTAGACATCTGCAAACGCTATTTCCTAGCGAGGACGTGTCGCATTCACATTCATTTGAAGTGTGGACGAGGAATACATAACACTTCGCAAATCATATTATATCTTACCATGAAACATAGATATGAGATGCGATATCGCGTTTTAAGAAGCATTAGAAAGCTATTGCTACGATACGTAGACATCTGCAAACGCTATTTCCTAGCGAGGAAGTATCGCATTCACATTCATTTGAAGTGTAGACGAGGAATGCATAACACTTCGCAATGAATATTATATCTTATCATGAAACATAGATATGAGATGCAATATCTCGTTTTAAGAAGCATTAGAACTCTATTGCTACGATACCTACTTCCTTGCTACTTCCTAGCAAGGATGTGTCGCATTTACATTCATTTGAAGTGTAGACGAGGAATACATGACACTTCGCAAATCATATTATATCTTACCATGGAACATAGAAATGAGATGCGATATAGCGTTTTAAGAAGCATTAGAAAGCTATTGCTACGATACGTAGACATCTGCAAACGCTATTTCCTAGCGAGGAAGTATCGCATTCACATTCATTTGAAGCGTAGACGAGGAATACATAACACTTCGCAAATCATGTTATATCTTACCATGAAACATAGAAATGAAATGCGATATCGCGTTTTAAGAATCATATGAACTCTATTGCTACGATACGTAGACATCTGCAATCGTTATTTCCATGCAAGGAAGTGTCGCATTTACTTTCATTTGAATCGTAGACGAGGAATGCATAACACTTCGCAATGAATATTATATCTTATCATGAAACATAAATATGAGATGCAATATCTCGCTTTAAGAAGCATTTGAACACTATTGCTTCGATACGTAGACATCTGAAAACGCTATTTCCTTGCAAGGAAGTGTCGCATTTACATTCATTTGAAGTGTAGACGAGGAATACATAGCACTTTGCAAATCATATTACATCTTACCATGAAACATAGAAATGAGGTACGATATCGCGTTTTAAGAAGCATTAGAAAGCTATTGCTACGATACGTAGACATCTGCAAACGCTATTTCCTAGCGAGGAAGTATCGCATTCACATTCATTTGAAGGGTAGACGAGGAATACATGACACTTCGCAAATCATATTATATCTTACCATGAAACATAGAAATGAGATGCGATATCGCGTTTTAAGAAGCATTAGATGTCTATTGCTACGATACGTGGACATCTGCAAACGCTATTTCCTTGCAAGGAAGTGTCGCATTTACATTCATTTGAAGTGTAGACGAGGAATACATAACACTTCGCAAATCATATTATATCTTACCATGAAACATAGGAATGAGATGCGATAACGCGATTTAAGAAGCATTAGAAAACTTTTGCTACGATACGCAGATATCTGCAAACGCTATTTAATAGCAAGGAAGTGTCGCATTTACATTCTCTTGAAGTGAATACGAGGTATACATAACACACCACAATGAATATTTCACCTTATCATGAAACATAGAAATAAGTAGCGATATCGCGTTCTAAGAAGCACTAGAACTCAATTGCTACGATACGTAGACATCTGCAAACGCTATTTCCTACCAAGGAAGTGTCGCATTTACATTCTTTTGAAGTGAATACGCGGTATACGTGACACTTCGCAATGAATATTACATCTTATCACGAAACATAGGAATGAGATGCGATAACGCGATTTAAGAAGCATTAGAAAACTTTTGCTACGATACGCAGACATCTGCAAACGCTATTTAATAGCAAGGAAGTGTCGCATTTACATTCTTTTGAAGTGAATACGAGGTATACGTGGCACTTCGCAATGAATATTACATATTATCATGAAACATAGAAAGGAGATGCGATATCGCGATTTGAAATGCATTAGAACTCTATTGCTACGATACGTAGACATCTACAAAAGCTATTTCCTAGCAAGGAAGAGCCGCATTTACATTCTTTTGAAGTGAATACGAGGTATACATAACGCTGCACAATGAATATTATATCTTATCATGAAACATAGATATGAAATGCGATATCCCTATTTAAGAAGCATTAGATCCCTATTGCTTCGATACGGGGACATCTCCAAACGCTATTTCCTAGCAAGGAAGTGTCGCATTTACATTCTTGTGTATTGAATACAAGGTATACATGACACTTCGCAATGAATATTATATCTTATCATGAAACATAGAAATGAGATGCGATATCCCTATTTAAGAAGCATTAGAACTCTATTGCTTCAATACGGAGACATCTGCAAACGATGTTTCCTAGCAAGGAAGCGTCGCATTTACATTCATTTGAAGTGAATACGAGGTATACATAGCACTCCACAATGAATATTTCTCCTTATCATAAAACATAGAAATAGGTAGCGATATCGCGTTCCAAGAAGAATTAGAACTTTATTGCTACGGTACGTAGACATCTGCAAACGCTATATCCTACCATGGAAGTGTCGCATTTACATTCTTTTGAAGTGAATACGAGGTATACATAACACTCCACAATGAATATTTCACCTTATCGTGAAACATAGAAATAAGTAGCGATATCGCGTTTTACGAAGCACTAGAACTCTATTGCTACGATACGTAGACATCTGCAAACGCTATTTCCTACCAAGGAAGTGTCGCATTTACATTCTTTTGAAGTGAATACGCGGTATACCTGACGCTTCGCAATGAATATTACATCTTATCACGAAACATAGGAATGAGATGCGATAACGCGATTTAAGAAGCATTAGAAAAATTTTGCTACGATACGCAGACATCTGCAAACGCTATTTAATAGCAAGGAAGTGTCGCATTTACATTCTTTTGAAGTGAATACGAGGTATACGTGGCACTTCGCAATGAATATTACATATTATCATGAAACATAGGAATGAGATGCGATATCGCGATTTGAAATGCATTAGAACTCTATTGCTACGATACGTAGACATCTACAAAAGCTATTTCCTAGCAAGGAAGAGCCGCATTTACATTCTTTTGAAGTGAATACGAGGTATACATAACGCTGCACAATGAATATTATATCTTATCATGAAACATAGAAATGAAATGCGATATCCCTATTTAAGAAGCATTAGATCTCTATTGCTTCGATACGGGGACATCTCCAAACGCTATTTCCTAGCAAGGAAGTGTCGCATTTACATTCTTGTGTATTGAATACAAGGTATACATGACACTTCGCAATGAATATTATATCTTATCATGAAACATAGAAATGAGATGCGATATCCCTATTTAAGAAGCATTAGAACTCTATTGCTTCAATACGGAGACATCTGCAAACGCTGTTTCCTAGCAAGGAAGCGTCGCATTTACATTCATTTGAAGTGAATACGAGGTATACATAGCACTCCACAATGAATATTTTTCCTTATCATAAAACATAGAAATAGGTAGCGATATCGCGTTCCAAGAAGAATTAGAACTTTATTGCTACGGTACGTAGACATCTGCAAACGCTATATCCTACCATGGAAGTGTCGCATTTACATCTTTTGAAGTGAGTACGAGGTATACATTTCACTCCACAATGAATATTTCACCTTATCGTGAAACATAGAAATAAGTAGCGATATCGCGTTTTACGAAGCACTAGAACTCTATTGCTACGATACGTAGACATCTGCAAACGCTATTTCCTACCAAGGAAGTGTCGCATTTACATTCTTTTGAAGTGAATACGCGGTATACCTGACGCTTCGCAATGAATATTACATCTTATCACGAAACATAGGAATGAGATGCGATGACGCGATTTAAGAAGCATTAGAAAAATTTTGCTACGATACGCAGACATCTGCAAACGCTATTTAATAGCAAGGAAGTGTCGCATTTACATTCTTTTGAAGTGAATACGAGGTATACATAACACTCCACTATGAATATTTCACCTTATCATGAAACATAGAAATAAGTAGCGATATTGCGTTCTAAGAAGCACTAGAACTCTATTGCTACGATACGTAGACATCTGCAAAAGCTATTTCCTAGCAAGGAAGAGTCGCATTTACATTCTTTTGAAGTGAATGCGAGGTATACATGACACTGCACAATGAATATTATATCTTATCATGAAACATAGAAATGAAATGCGATATCCCTATTTAAGAAGCATTAGATCTCTATTGCTTCGATACGGGGACATCTCCAAACGCTATTTCCTAGCAAGGAAGTGTCGCATTTACATTCTTGTGAATTGAATACAAGGTATACATGACACTTCGCAATGAATATTATATCTTATCATGAAACATAGAAATGAGATGCGATATCCCTATTTAAGAAGCATTCGAACTCTATTGCTTCAATACGGAGACATCTGCAAACGCTATTTCCTAGCCAGGAAGCGTCGCATTTACATTCATTTGAAGTGAATACGAGGTATACATAGCACTCCACAATGATATTTTACCTTATCATAAAACATAGAAATATGTAGCGATATCGCGTTCCAAGATGAATTAGAACTTTATTGCTACGGTACGTAGACATCTGCAAACGCTATTTCCTACCATGGAAGTGTTGCATTTACATTCTTTTGAAGTGAATACGAGGTATACATAACACTCCACAATGAATATTTCACCTTATCGTGAACCATAGAAATAAGTAGCGATATCGCGTTTTACGAAGCACTAGAACTCTATTGCTACCATACGTAGACATCTGCAAACGCTATTTCCTACCAAGAAAGTGTCGCATTTACATTCTTTTGAAGTGAATACGCGGTATACGTGACACTTCGCAATGAATATTACATCTTATCACGAAACATAGGAATGAGATGCGATAACGCGATTTAAGAAGCATTAGAAAACTTTTGCTACGATACGCAGACATCTGCAAACGCTATTTAATAGCACGGAAGTGTCGCATTTACATTCTTTTGAAGTGAATACGAGGTATACGTGGCACTTCGCAATGAATATTACATATTATCATGAAACATAGAAATGAGATGCGATATCGCGATTTGAAATGCATTAGAACTCTATTGCTACGATACGTAGACATCTACAAAAGCTATTTCCTAGCAAGGAAGAGCCGCATTTACATTCTTTTGAAGTGAATACGAGGTATACATAACGCTGCACAATGAATATTATATCTTATCATGAAACATAGAAATGAAATGCGATATCCCTATTTAAGAAGCATTAGATCTCCATTGCTTCGATACGGGGACATCTCCAAACGCTATTTCCTAGCAAGGAAGTGTCGCATTTGCATTCTTGTGAATTGAATACAAGGTATACATGACACTTCGCAATGAATATTATATCTTATCATGAAACATAGAAATGAGATGCGATATCCCTATTTAAGAAGCATTAGAACTCTATTGCTTCAATACGGAGACATCTGCAAACGCTATTTCCTAGCAAGGAAGCGTCGCATTTACATTCATTTGAAGTGAATACAAGGTATACATAGCACTCCACAATGAATATTTTACCTTATCGTAAAACATAGAAATAGGTAGCGATATCGCGTTCCAAGAAGAATTAGAACTTTGTTGCTACGGTACGTAGACATCTGCAAACGCTATTTCCTACCATGGAAGTGTCGCATTTACATTCTTTTGAAGTGAATACGAGGTATACATAACACTCCACAATGAATATTTCACCTTATCGTGAAACATAGAAATAAGTAGCGATATCGCGTTTTACGAAGCACTAGAACTCTATTGCTACCATACGTAGACATCTGCAAACGCTATTTCCTACCAAGGAAGTGTCGCATTTACATTCTTTTGAAGTGAATACGCGGTATACGTGACACTTCGCAATGAATATTACATCTTATCACGAAACATAGGAATGAGATGCGATAACGCGATTTAAGAAGCATTAGAAAACGTTTGCTACGATACGCAGACATCTGCAAACGCTATTTAATAGCAAGGAAGTGTCGCATTTACATTCTTTTGAAGTGAATGCGAGGTATACATAACACTCCACAATGAATATTTCACCTTATCATGAAACATAGAAATAAGTATCGATATCGCGTTCTAAGAAGCACTAGAACTCTATTGCTACGATACGTAGGCATCAGCAAACGCTATTTCCTACCAAGGAAGTGTCGCATTTACATTCTTTTGAAGTGAATACGCGGTATACGAGACACTTCGCAATGAATATTACATCTTATCACGAAACATAGGAATGAGATGCGATAACGCGATTTAAGAAGCATTAGAAAACTCTTGCTACGATACGCAGACATCTGCAAACGCTATTTAATAGCAAGGAAGTGTCGCATTTACATTCTATTGAAGTTAATACGAGGTATACATAACACTCCACAATGAATATTACACCTTATCATGAAACATAGAAATAAGTAGCGATATCGCGTACTAAGAAGCATTAGAACTCTGTTGCTACGATACGTAGACATCTGCAAACGCTATTTCCTACCAAGGAAGAGTCGCATTTACATTCTTTTGAAGTGAGTGCGAGGTATACATGACACTGCACAATGAATATTATATCTTATCATGAAACATAGAAATGAAATGCGATATCCCTATTTAAGAAGCATTAGATCTCTATTGCTTCGATACGGGGACATCTCCAAACGCTATTTCCTAGGAAGGAAGTGTCGCATTTACATTCTTGTGAATTGAATACAAGGTATACATGACACTTCGCAATGAATATTATATCTTATCATGAAACATAGAAATGAGATGCGATATCCCTATTTAAGAAGCATTAGAACTCTATTGCTTCAATACGGAGACATCTGCAAACGCTATTTCCTAGCCAGGAAGCGTCGCATTTACATTCATTTGAAGTGAATACGAGGTATACATAGCACTCCACAATGAATATTTTACCTTATCATAAAACATAGAAATATGTAGCGATATCGCGTTCCAAGATGAATTAGAACTTTATTTCTACGATACGCAGACATCTGCAAACGCTATTTAATAGCAAGGAAGTGTCGCATTTACATTCTTTTGAAGTGAATACGAGGTATACATAACACTCCACAATGAATATTTCACCTTATCATGAAACATAGAAATAAGTAGCGATATCGCGTTCTAAGAAGCACTAGAACTCTATTGCTACGATACGTAGACATCTGCAAACGCTATTTCCTACCAAGGAAGTGTCGCATTTACATTCTTTTGAAGTGAATACGCGGTATACGTGACACTTCGCAATGAATATTACATCTTATCACGAAACATAGGAAGGAGATGCGATAACGCGATTTAAGAAGCATTAGAAAACTTTTGCTACGATACGCAGACATCTGCAAACGCTATTTAATAGCAAGGAAGTGTCGCATTTACATTCTTTTGAAGTGAATACGAGGTATACATAACACTCCACAATGAATATTACACCTTATCATGAAACATAGAAATAAGTAGCGATATCGCGTATTAAGAAGCATTAGAACTCTGTTGCTACGATACGTAGACATCTGCAAACGCTATTTCCTACCAAGGAAGTGTCGCATTTACATTCTTTTGAAGTGAATACGAGGTATACGTGGCACTTCGCAATGAATATTACATATTATCATGAAACATAGAAATGAGATGCGATATCGCGATTTGAAATGCATTAGAACTCTATTGCTACGATACGTAGACATCTACAAAAGCTATTTCCTAGCAAGGAAGAGTCGCATTTACATTCTTTTGAAGTGAATACGAGGTATACATAACACTGCACAATGAATATTATATCTTATCATGAAACATAGAAATGAAATGCGATATCCCTATTTAAGAAGCATTAGATCTCCATTGCTTCGATACGGGGACATCTCCAAACGCTATTTCCTAGCAAGGAAGTGTCGCATTTGCATTCTTGTGAATTGAATACAAGGTATACATGACACTTCGCAATGAATATTATATCTTATCATGAAACATAGAAATGAGATGCGATATCCCTATTTAAGAAGCATTAGAACGCTATTGCTTCAATACGGAGACATCTGCAAACGCTATTTCCTAGCAAGGAAGCGTCGCATTTACATTCATTTGAAGTGAATACAAGGTATACATAGCACTCCACAATGAATATTTTACCTTATCGTAAAACATAGAAATAGGTAGCGATATCGCGTTCCAAGAAGAATTAGAACTTTGTTGCTACGGTACGTAGACATCTGCAAACGCTATTTTATACCATGGAAGTGTCGCATTTACATTCTTTTGAAGTGAATACGAGGTATACATAACACTCCACAATGAATATTTCACCTTATCGTGAAACATAGAAATAAGTAGCGATATCGCGTTTTACGAAGCACTAGAACTCTATTGCTACCATACGTAGACATCTGCAAACGCTATTTCCCACCAAGGAAGTGTCGCATTTACATTCTTTTGAAGTGAATACGCGGTATACGTGACACTTCGCAATGAATATTACATCTTATCACGAAACATAGGAATGAGATGCGATAACGCGATTTAAGAAGCATTAGAAAACGTTTGCTACGATACGCAGACATCTGCAAACGCTATTTAATAGCAAGGAAGTGTCGCATTTACATTCTTTTGAAGTGAATGCGAGGTATACATAACACTCCACAATGAATATTTCACCTTATCATGAAACATAGAAATAAGTATCGATATCGCGTTCTAAGAAGCACTAGAACTCTATTGCTACGATACGTAGGCATCAGCAAACGCTATTTCCTACCAAGGAAGTGTCGCATTTACATTCTTTTGAAGTGAATACGCGGTATACGAGACACTTCGCAATGAATATTACATCTTATCACGAAACATAGGAATGAGATGCGATAACGCGATTTAAGAAGCATTAGAAAACTCTTGCTACGATACGCAGACATCTGCAAACGCTATTTAATAGCAAGGAAGTGTCGCATTTACATTCTATTGAAGTTAATACGAGGTATACATAACGCTCCACAATGAATATTACACCTTATCATGAAACATAGAAATAAGTAGCGATATCGCGTACTAAGAAGCATTAGAACTCTGTTGCTACGATACGTAGACATCTGCAAACGCTATTTCCTACCAAGGAAGTGTCGCATTTACATTCTTTTGAAGTGAATACGAGGTATACGTGGCACTTCGCAATGAATATTACATATTATCATGAAACATAGAAATGAGATGCGATATCGCGATTTGAAATGCATTAGAACTCTATTGCTACGATACGTAGACATCTGCAAAAGCTATTTCCTAGCAAGGAAGAGTCGCATTTACATTCTTTTGAAGTGAATACGCGGTATACGTGACACTTCGCAATGAATATTACATCTTATCACGAAACATAGGAATGAGATGCGATAACGCGATTTAAGAAGCATTAGAAAACTTTTGCTACGATACGCAGACATCTGCAAACGCTATTTAATAGCAAGGAAGTGTCGCATTTACATTCTTTTGAAGTGAATACGAGGTATACATAACACTCCACAATGAATATTATATCTTATCATGGAACATAGAAATGAGATGCGATATCCCTATTTAAGAAGCATTAGAACTCTATTGCTTCAATACGGAGACATCTGCAAACGCTATTTCCTAGCAAGGAAGCGTCGCATTTACATTCATTTGAAGTGAATACAAGGTATACATAGCACTCCACAATGAATATTTTACCTTATCGTAAAACATAGAAATAGGTAGCGATATCGCGTTCCAAGAAGAATTAGAACTTTGTTGCTACGGTACGTAGACATCTGCAAACGCTATTTCCTACCATGGAAGTGTCGCATTTACATTCTTTTGAAGTGAATACGAGGTATACATAACACTCCACAATGAATATTTCACCTTATCGTGAAACATAGAAATAAGTAGCGATATCGCGTTTTACGAAGCACTAGAACTCTATTGCTACCATACGTAGACATCTGCAAACGCTATTTCCTACCAAGGAAGTGACGCATTTACATTCTTTTGAAGTGAATACGCGGTATACGTGACACTTCGCAATGAATATTACATCTTATCAAGAAACATAGGAATGAGATGCGATAACGCGATTTAAGAAGCATTAGAAAACGTTTGCTACGATACGCAGACATCTGCAAACGCTATTTAATAGCAAGGAAGTGTCGCATTTACATTCTTTTGAAGTGAATGCGAGGTATACATAACACTCCACAATGAATATTTCACCTTATCATGAAACATAGAAATAAGTATCGATATCGCGTTCTAAAAAGCACTAGAACTCTATTGCTACGATACGTAGGCATCAGCAAACGCTATTTCCTACCAAGGAAGTGTCGCATTTACATTCTTTTGAAGTGAATACGCGGTATACGAGACACTTCGCAATGAATATTACATCTTATCACGAAACATAGGAATGAGATGCGATAACGCGATTTAAGAAGCATTAGAAAACTCTTGCTACGATACGCAGACATCTGCAAACGCTATTTAATAGCAAGGAAGTGTCGCATTTACATTCTATTGAAGTTAATACGAGGTATACATAACACTCCACAATGAATATTACACCTTATCATGAAACATAGAAATAAGTAGCGATATCGCGTACTAAGAAGCATTAGAACTCTGTTGCTACGATACGTAGACATCTGCAAACGCTATTTCCTACCCAGGAAGTGTCGCATTTACATTCTTTTGAAGTGAATACGAGGTATACGTGGCACTTCGCAATGAATATTACATATTATCATGAAACATAGAAATGAGATGCGATATCGCGATTTGAAATGCATTAGAACTCTATTGCTACGATACGTAGACATCTGCAAAAGCTATTTCCTAGCAAGGAAGAGTCATATTTACATTCTTTTGAAGTGAATACGCGGTATACGTGACACTTCGCAATGAATATTACATCTTATCACGAAACATAGGAATGAGATGCGATAACGCGATTTAAGAAGCATTAGAAAAATTTTGCTACAATACGCAGACATCTGCAAACGCTATTTAATAGCAAGGAAGTGTCGCATTTACATTCTTTTGAAGTGAATACGAGGTATACATAACACTCCACAATGAATATTATATCTTATCATGGAACATAGAAATGAGATGCGATATCCCTATTTAAGAAGCATTAGAACTCTATTGCTTCAATACGGAGACATCTGCAAACGCTATTTCCTAGCAAGGAAGCGTCGCATTTACATTCATTTGAAGTGAATACGAGGTATACATAGCACTCCACAATGAATATTTTACCTTATCATAAAACATAGAAATAGGTAGCGATATCGCGTTCCAAGAAGAATTACAACTTTATTGCTACGGTACGTAGACATCTGCAAACGCTATTTCCTACCATGGAAGTGTCGCATTCACATTCTTTTGAAGTGAATACGAGGTATACATAACACTCCACAATGAATATTTCACCTTATCGTGAAACATAGAAATAAGTAGCGATATCGCGTTTTACGAAGCACTAGAACTCTATTGCTACCATACGTAGACATCTGCAAACGCTATTTCCTACCAAGGAAGTGACGCATTTACATTCTTTAGAAGTGAATACGCGGTATACGTGACACTTCGCAATGAATATTACATCTTATCACGAAACATAGGAATGAGATGCGATAACGCGATTTAAGAAGCATTAGATAACTTTTGCTACGATACGCAGACATCTGCAAACGCTATTTAATAGCAAGGAAGTGTCGCATTTACATTCTTTTGAAGTTAATACGAGGTATACATAACACTCCACAATGAATATTACACCTTATCATGAAACATATAAATAAGTAGCGATATCGCGTATTAAGAAGCATTAGAACTCTGTTGCTACGATACGTAGACATCTGCAAACTCTATTTCCTACCAAGGAAGTGTCGCATTTACATTCTTTTGAAGTGAATACGAGGTATACGTGGCACTTCGCAATGAATATTACATATTATCATGAAACATAGAAATGAGATGCGATATCGCGATTTGAAATGCATTAGAACTCTATTGCTACGATACGTAGACATCTGCAAAAGCTATTTCCTAGCAAGGAAGAGTCGCATTTGCATTCTTTTGAAGTGAATACGAGGTATACATAACACTGCACAATGAATATTATATCTTATCATGAAACATAGAAATGAAATGCGATATCCCTATTTAAGAAGCATTAGATCTCTATTGCTTCGATACGGGGACATCTCCAAACGCTATTTCCTAGCAAGGAAGTGTCGCATTTACATTCTTGTGAATTGAATACAAGGTATACATGACACTTCGCAATGAATATTATATCTTATCATGGAACATAGAAATGAGATGCGATATCCCTATTTAAGAAGCATTAGAACTCTATTGCTTCAATACGGAGACATCTGCAAACGCTATTTCCTAGCAAGGAAGCGTCGCATTTACATTCATTTGAAGTGAATACGAGGTATACATAGCACTCCACAATGAATATTTTACCTTATCATAAAACATAGAAATAGGTAGCGATATCGCGTTCCAAGAAGAATTAGAACTTTATTGCTACGGTACGTAGACATCTGCAAACGCTATTTCCTACCATGGAAGTGTCGCATTTACATTCTTCTGAATTGAATATGAGGTATACATAACACTCCACAATGAATATTTCACCATATCGTGAAACATAGAAATATGTAGCGTTATCGCGATTTACGAACCACTAGAACTCTATTGCTACCATACGTAGACATCTGCAAACGCTATTTCCTACCAAGGAAGTGTCGCATTTACATTCTTTTGAAGTGAATACGAGGTATACATAACACTCCACAATGAATATTTCACCTTATCATGAAACATAGAAATAAGTAGCGATATCGCGTTCTAAGAAGCACTAGAACTCTATTGCTACGATACGTAGACATCTGCAAACGCTATTTCCTACCAAGGAAGTGTCGCATTTACATTCTTTTGAAGTGAATACGCGGTATACGTGACACTTCGCAATGAATATTACATCTTATCACGAAACATAGGAATGAGATGCGATAACGCGATTTAAGAAGCATTAGAAAACTTTTGCTACGATACGCAGACATCTGCAAACGCTATTTAATAGCAAGGAAGTGTCGCATTTACATTCTTTTGAAGTGAATACGAGGTATACATAACACTCCACAATGAATATTTCACCTTATCATGAAACATAGAAATAAGTAGCGATATTGCGTTCTAAGAAGCACTAGAACTCTATTGCTACGATACGTAGACATCTACAAAAGCTATTTCCTAGCAAGGAAGAGTCGCATTTACATTCTTTTGAAGTGAATACGAGGTGTACATAACACTGCACAATGAATATTATATCTTATCATGAAACATAGAAATGAAATGCGATATCCCTATTTAAGAAGCATTAGATCTCTATTGCTTCGATACGGGGACATCTCCAAACGCTATTTCCTAGCAAGGAAGTGTCGCATTTACATTCTTGTGAATTGAATACAAGGTATACATGACACTTCGCAATGAATATTATATCTTATCATGGAACATAGAAATGAGATGCGATATCCCTATTTAAGAAGCATTAGAACTCTATTGCTTCAATACGGAGACATCTGCAAACGCTATTTCCTAGCAAGGAAGCGTCGCATTTACATTCATTTGAAGTGAATACGAGGTATACATAGCACTCCACAATGAATATTTTACCTTATCATAAAACATAGAAATAGGTAGCGATATCGCGTTCCAAGAAGAATTAGAACTTTATTGCTACGGTACGTAGACATCTGCAAACGCTATTTCCTACCATGGAAGTGTCGCATTTACATTCTTTTGAAGTGAATACGAGGTATACATAACACTCCACAATGAATATTTCACCTTATCGTGAAACATAGAAATAAGTAGCGATATCGCGTTTTACGAAGCACTAGAACTCTATTGCTACCATACGTAGACATCTGCAAACGCTATTTCCTACCAAGGAAGTGACGCATTTACATTCTTTTGAAGTGAATACGCGGTATACGTGACACTTCGCAATGAATATTACATCTTATCAAGAAACATAGGAATTAGATGCGATAACGCGATTTAAGAAGCATTAGAAAACTTTTGCTACGATACGCAGACATCTGCAAACGCTATTTAATAGCAAGGAAGTGTCGCATTTACATTCTTCTGAAGTTAATACGAGGTATACATAACACTCCACAATGAATATTACACCTTATCATGAAACATAGAAATAAGTATCGATATCGCGTTCTAAGAAGCACTAGAACTCTATTGCTACGATACGTAGGCATCAGCAAACGCTATTTCCTACCAAGGAAGTGTCGCATTTACATTCTTTTGAAGTGAATACGCGGTATACGAGACACTTCGCAATGAATATTACATCTTATCACGAAACATAGGAATGAGATGCGATAACGCGATTTAAGAAGCATTAGAAAACTCTTGCTACGATACGCAGACATCTGCAAACGCTATTTAATAGCAAGGAAGTGTCGCATTTACATTCTATTGAAGTTAATACGAGGTATACATAACACTCCACAATGAATATTACACCTTATCATGAAACATAGAAATAAGTAGCGATATCGCGTACTAAGAAGCATTAGAACTCTGTTGCTACGATACGTAGACATCTGCAAACGCTATTTCCTACCAAGGAAGTGTCGCATTTACATTCTTTTGAAGTGAATACGAGGTATACGTGGCACTTCGCAATGAATATTACATATTATCATGAAACATAGAAATGAGATGCGATATCGCGATTTGAAATGCATTAGAACTCTATTGCTACGATACGTAGACATCTGCAAAAGCTATTTCCTAGCAAGGAAGAGTCGCATTTACATTCTTTTGAAGTGAATACGCGGTATACGTGACACTTCGCAATGAATATTACATCTTATCACGAAACATAGGAATGAGATGCGATAACGCGATTTAAGAAGCATTAGAAAACTTTTGCTACGATACGCAGACATCTGCAAACGCTATTTAATAGCAAGGAAGTGTCGCATTTACATTCTTTTGAAGTGAATACGAGGTATACATAACACTCCACAATGAATATTATATCTTATCATGGAACATAGAAATGAGATGCGATATCCCTATTTAAGAAGCATTAGAACTCTATTGCTTCAATACGGAGACATCTGCAAACGCTATTTCCTAGCAAGGAAGCGTCGCATTTACATTCATTTGAAGTGAATACGAGGTATACATAGCACTCCACAATGAATATTTTACCTTATCATAAAACATAGAAATAGGTAGCGATAACGCGTTCCAAGAAGAATTACAACTTTATTGCTACGGTACGTAGACATCTGCAAACGCTATTTCCTACCATGGAAGTGTCGCATTTACATTCTTTTGAAGTGAATACGAGGTATACATAACACTCCACAATGAATATTTCACCTTATCGTGAAACATAGAAATAAGTAGCGATATCGCGTTTTACGAAGCACTAGAACTCTATTGCTACCATACGTAGACATCTGCAAACGCTATTTCCTACCAAGGAAGTGACGCATTTACATTCTTTTGAAGTGAATGCGAGGTATACATGACACTGCACAATGAATATTATATCTTATCATGAAACATAGAAATGAAATGCGATATCCCTATTTAAGAAGCATTAGATCTCTATTGCTTCGATACGGGGACATCTCCAAACCCTATTTCCTAGCAAGGAAGTGTCGCATTTACATTCTTGTGAATTGAATACAAGGTATACATGACACTTCGCAATGAATATTATATCTTATCATGAAAAATAGAAATGAGATGCGATATCCCTATTTAAGAAGCATTAGAACTCTATTGCTTCAATACGGAGACATCTGCGAACGCTATTTCCTAGCCAGGAAGCGTCGCATTTACATTCATTTGAAGTGAATACGAGGTATACATAGCACTCCACAATGAATATTTTACCTTATCATAAAACATAGAAATATGTAGCGATAT
Organism: Xylocopa sonorina; assembly: GCF_050948175.1. Lineage (NCBI taxonomy): Eukaryota > Metazoa > Arthropoda > Insecta > Hymenoptera > Apidae > Xylocopa > Xylocopa sonorina. The sequence goes on along the minus strand of NW_027490389.1, from coordinate 182,508 downwards.
CGCGTTCCAAGATGAATTAGAACTTTATTGCTACGGTACGTAGACATCTGCAAACGCTATTTCCTACCATGGAAGTGTTGCATTTACATTCTTTTGAAGTGAATACGAGGTATACATAACACTCCACAATGAATATTTCACCTTATCGTGAACCATAGAAATAAGTAGCGATATCGCGTTTTACGAAGCACTAGAACTCTATTGCAAACATACGTAGACATCTGCAAACGCTATTTCCTACCAAGGAAGTGTCGCATTTACATTCTTTTGAAGTGAATACGCGGTATACGTGACACTTCGCAATGAATATTACATCTTATCACGAAACATAGGAATGAGATGCGATAACGCGATTTAAGAAGCATTAGAAAACTTTTGCTACGATACGCAGACATCTGCAAACGCTATTTAATAGCAAGGAAGTGTCGCATTTACATTCTTTTGAAGTGAATACGAGGTATACGTGGCACTTCGCAATGAATATTACATATTATCATGAAACATAGAAATGAGATGCGATATCGCGATTTGAAATGCATTAGAACTCTATTGCTACGATACGTAGACATCTACAAAAGCTATTTCCTAGCAAGGAAGAGCCGCATTTACATTCTTTTGAAGTGAATACGAGGTATACATAACGCTGCACAATGAATATTATATCTTATCATGAAACATAGAAATGAAATGCGATATCCCTATTTAAGAAGCATTAGATCTCTATTGCTTCGATACGGGGACATCTCCAAACGCTATTTCCTAGCAAGGAAGTGTCGCATTTACATTCTTGTGTATTGAATACAAGGTATACATGACACTTCGCAATGAATATTATATCTTATCATGAAACATAGAAATGAGATGCGATATCCCTATTTAAGAAGCATTAGAACTCTATTGCTTCAATACGGAGACATCTGCAAACGCTGTTTCCTAGCAAGGAAGCGTCGCATTTACATTCATTTGAAGTGAATACGAGGTATACATAGCACTCCACAATGAATATTTTTCCTTATCATAAAACATAGAAATAGGTAGCGATATCGCGTTCCAAGAAGAATTAGAACTTTATTGCTACGGTACGTAGACATCTGCAAACGCTATATCCTACCATGGAAGTGTCGCATTTACATTCTTTTGAAGTGAATACGAGGTATACATAACACTCCACAATGAATATTTCACCTTATCATGAAACATAGAAATAAGTAGCGATATCGCGTTCTAAGAAGCACTAGAACTCTATTGCTACGATACGTAGACATCTGCAAACGCTATTTCCTACCAAGGAAGTGTCGCATTTACATTCTTTTGAAGTGAATACGCGGTATACCTGACGCTTCGCAATGAATATTACATCTTATCACGAAACATAGGAATGAGATGCGATAACGCGATTTAAGAAGCATTAGAAAAATTTTGCTACGATACGCAGACATCTGCAAACGCTATTTAATAGCAAGGAAGTGTCGCATTTACATTCTTTTGAAGTGAATACGAGGTATACATAACACTCCACTATGAATATTTCACCTTATCATGAAACATAGAAATAAGTAGCGATATTGCGTTCTAAGAAGCACTAGAACTCTATTGCTACGATACGTAGACATCTGCAAAAGCTATTTCCTAGCAAGGAAGAGTCGCATTTACATTCTTTTGAAGTGAATGCGAGCTTTACATGACACTGCACAATGAATATTATATCTTATCATGAAACATAGAAATGAAATGCGATATCCCTATTTAAGAAGCATTAGATCTCTATTGCTTCGATACGGGGACATCTCCAAACGCTATTTCCTAGCAAGGAAGTGTCGCATTTACATTCTTGTGAATTGAATACAAGGTATACATGACACTTCGCAATGAATATTATATCTTATCATGAAACATAGAAATGAGATGCGATATCCCTATTACGAAGCATTAGAACTCTATTGCTTCAATACGGAGACATCTGCAAACGCTATTTCCTAGCAAGCAAGCGTCGCATTTACATTCATTTGAAGTGAATACAAGGTATACATAGCACTCCACAATGAATATTTTACCTTATCGTAAAACATAGAAATAGGTAGCGATATCGCGTTCCAAGAAGAATTAGAACTTTGTTGCTACGGTACGTAGACATCTGCAAACGCTATTTCCTACCATGGAAGTGTCGCATTTACATTCTTTTGAAGTGAATACGAGGTATACATAACACTCCACAATGAATATTTCACCTTATCGTGAAACATAGAAATAAGTAGCGATATCGCGTTTTACGAAGCACTAGAACTCTATTGCTACCATACGTAGACATCTGCAAACGCTATTTCCTACCAAGGAAGTGACGCATTTACATTCTTTTGAAGTGAATACGCGGTATACGTGACACTTCGCAATGAATATTACATCTTATCAAGAAACATAGGAATGAGATGCGATAACGCGATTTAAGAAGCATTAGAAAACGTTTGCTACGATACGCAGACATCTGCAAACGCTATTTAATAGCAAGGAAGTGTCGCATTTACATTCTTTTGAAGTGAATGCGAGGTATACATAACACTCCACAATGAATATTTCACCTTATCATGAAACATAGAAATAAGTATCGATATCGCGTTCTAAAAAGCACTAGAACTCTATTGCTACGATACGTAGGCATCAGCAAACGCTATTTCCTACCAAGGAAGTGTCGCATTTACATTCTTTTGAAGTGAATACGCGGTATACGAGACACTTCGCAATGAATATTACATCTTATCACGAAACATAGGAATGAGATGCGATAACGCGATTTAAGAAGCATTAGAAAACTCTTGCTACGATACGCAGACATCTGCAAACGCTATTTAATAGCAAGGAAGTGTCGCATTTACATTCTATTGAAGTTAATACGAGGTATACATAACACTCCACAATGAATATTACACCTTATCATGAAACATAGAAATAAGTAGCGATATCGCGTACTAAGAAGCATTAGAACTCTGTTGCTACGATACGTAGACATCTGCAAACGCTATTTCCTACCCAGGAAGTGTCGCATTTACATTCTTTTGAAGTGAATACGAGGTATACGTGGCACTTCGCAATGAATATTACATATTATCATGAAACATAGAAATGAGATGCGATATCGCGATTTGAAATGCATTAGAACTCTATTGCTACGATACGTAGACATCTGCAAAAGCTATTTCCTAGCAAGGAAGAGTCATATTTACATTCTTTTGAAGTGAATACGCGGTATACGTGACACTTCGCAATGAATATTACATCTTATCACGAAACATAGGAATGAGATGCGATAACGCGATTTAAGAAGCATTAGAAAAATTTTGCTACAATACGCAGACATCTGCAAACGCTATTTAATAGCAAGGAAGTGTCGCATTTACATTCTTTTGAAGTGAATACGAGGTATACATAACACTCCACAATGAATATTATATCTTATCATGGAACATAGAAATGAGATGCGATATCCCTATTTAAGAAGCATTAGAACTCTATTGCTTCAATACGGAGACATCTGCAAACGCTATTTCCTAGCAAGGAAGCGTCGCATTTACATTCATTTGAAGTGAATACGAGGTATACATAGCACTCCACAATGAATATTTTACCTTATCATAAAACATAGAAATAGGTAGCGATATCGCGTTCCAAGAAGAATTACAACTTTATTGCTACGGTACGTAGACATCTGCAAACGCTATTTCCTACCATGGAAGTGTCGCATTCACATTCTTTTGAAGTGAATACGAGGTATACATAACACTCCACAATGAATATTTCACCTTATCGTGAAACATAGAAATAAGTAGCGATATCGCGTTTTACGAAGCACTAGAACTCTATTGCTACCATACGTAGACATCTGCAAACGCTATTTCCTACCAAGGAAGTGACGCATTTACATTCTTTAGAAGTGAATACGCGGTATACGTGACACTTCGCAATGAATATTACATCTTATCACGAAACATAGGAATGAGATGCGATAACGCGATTTAAGAAGCATTAGATAACTTTTGCTACGATACGCAGACATCTGCAAACGCTATTTAATAGCAAGGAAGTGTCGCATTTACATTCTTTTGAAGTTAATACGAGGTATACATAACACTCCACAATGAATATTACACCTTATCATGAAACATAGAAATAAGTAGCGATATCGCGTATTAAGAAGCATTAGAACTCTGTTGCTACGATACGTAGACATCTGCAAACTCTATTTCCTACCAAGGAAGTGTCGCATTTACATTCCTTTGAAGTGAATACGAGGTATACGTGGCACTTCGCAATGAATATTACATATTATCATGAAACATAGAAATGAGATGCGATATCGCGATTTGAAATGCATTAGAACTCTATAGCTACGATACGTAGACATCTGCAAAAGCTATTTCCTAGCAAGGAAGAGTCGCATTTGCATTCTTTTGAAGTGAATACGAGGTATACATAACACTGCACAATGAATATTATATCTTATCATGAAACATAGAAATGAAATGCGATATCCCTATTTAAGAAGCATTAGATCTCTATTGCTTCGATACGGGGACATCTCCAAACGCTATTTCCTAGCAAGGAAGTGTCGCATTTACATTCTTGTGAATTGAATACAAGGTATACATGACACTTCGCAATGAATATTATATCTTATCATGGAACATAGAAATGAGATGCGATGTCCCTATTTAAGAAGCATTAGAACTCTATTGCTTCAATACGGAGACATCTGCAAACGCTATTTCCTAGCAAGGAAGTGTCGCATTTACATTCTTGTGAATTGAATACAAGGTATACATGACACTTCGCAATGAATATTATATCTTATCATGGAACATAGAAATGAGATGCGATATCCCTATTTAAGAAGCATTAGAACTCTATTGCTTCAATACGGAGACATCTGCAAACGCTATTTCCTAGCAAGGAAGCGTCGCATTTACATTCATTTGAAGTGAATACGAGGTATACATAGCACTCCACAATGAATATGTTACCTTATCATAAAACATAGAAATAGGTAGCGATATCGCGTTCCAAGAAGAATTAGAACTTTGTTGCTACGGTACGTAGACATCTGCAAACGCTATTTCCTACCATGGAAGTGTCGCATTTACATTCTTTTGAAGTGAATACGAGGTATACATAACACTCCACAATGAATATTTCACCTTATCGTGAAACATAGAAATAAGTAGCGATATCGCGTTTTACGAAGCACTAGAACTCTATTGCTACCATACGTAGACATCTGCAAACGCTATTTCCTACCAAGGAAGTGACGCATTTACATTCTTTTGAAGTGAATACGCGGTATACGTGACACTTCGCAATGAATATTACATCTTATCAAGAAACATAGGAATGAGATGCGATAACGCGATTTAAGAAGCATTAGAAAACGTTTGCTACGATACGCAGACATCTGCAAACGCTATTTAATAGCAAGGAAGTGTCGCATTTACATTCTTTTGAAGTGAATGCGAGGTATACATAACACTCCACAATGAATATTTCACCTTATCATGAAACATAGAAATAAGTATCGATATCGCGTTCTAAAAAGCACTAGAACTCTATTGCTACGATACGTAGGCATCAGCAAACGCTATTTCCTACCAAGGAAGTGTCGCATTTACATTCTTTTGAAGTGAATACGCGGTATACGAGACACTTCGCAATGAATATTACATCTTATCACGAAACATAGGAATGAGATGCGATAACGCGATTTAAGAAGCATTAGAAAACTCTTGCTACGATACGCAGACATCTGCAAACGCTATTTAATAGCAAGGAAGTGTCGCATTTACATTCTATTGAAGTTAATACGAGGTATACATAACACTCCACAATGAATATTACACCTTATCATGAAACATAGAAATAAGTAGCGATATCGCGTACTAAGAAGCATTAGAACTCTGTTGCTACGATACGTAGACATCTGCAAACGCTATTTCCTACCAAGGAAGTGTCGCATTTACATTCTTTTGAAGTGAATACGAGGTATACGTGGCACTTCGCAATGAATATTACATATTATCATGAAACATAGAAATGAGATGCGATATCGCGATTTGAAATGCATTAGAACTCTATTGCTACGATACGTAGACATCTGCAAAAGCTATTTCCTAGCAAGGAAGAGTCGCATTTACATTCTTTTGAAGTGAATACGCGGTATACGTGACACTTCGCAATGAATATTACATCTTATCACGAAACATAGGAATGAGATGCGATAACGCGATTTAAGAAGCATTAGAAAACTTTTGCTACGATACGCAGACATCTGCAAACGCTATTTAATAGCAAGGAAGTGTCGCATTTACATTCTTTTGAAGTGAATACGAGGTATACATAACACTCCACAATGAATATTATATCTTATCATGGAACATAGAAATGAGATGCGATATCCCTATTTAAGAAGCATTAGAACTCTATTGCTTCAATACGGAGACATCTGCAAACGCTATTTCCTAGCAAGGAAGCGTCGCATTTACATTCATTTGAAGTGAATACGAGGTATACATAGCACTCCACAATGAATATTTTACCTTATCATAAAACATAGAAATAGGTAGCGATAACGCGTTCCAAGAAGAATTACAACTTTATTGCTACGGTACGTAGACATCTGCAAACGCTATTTCCTACCATGGAAGTGTCGCATTTACATTCTTTTGAAGTGAATACGAGGTATACATAACACTCCACAATGAATATTTCACCTTATCGTGAAACATAGAAATAAGTAGCGATATCGCGTTTTACGAAGCACTAGAACTCTATTGCTACCATACGTAGACATCTGCAAACGCTATTTCCTACCAAGGAAGTGACGCATTTACATTCTTTTGAAGTGAATGCGAGGTATACATGACACTGCACAATGAATATTATATCTTATCATGAAACATAGAAATGAAATGCGATATCCCTATTTAAGAAGCATTAGATCTCTATTGCTTCGATACGGGGACATCTCCAAACCCTATTTCCTAGCAAGGAAGTGTCGCATTTACATTCTTGTGAATTGAATACAAGGTATACATGACACTTCGCAATGAATATTATATCTTATCATGAAAAATAGAAATGAGATGCGATATCCCTATTTAAGAAGCATTAGAACTCTATTGCTTCAATACGGAGACATCTGCGAACGCTATTTCCTAGCCAGGAAGCGTCGCATTTACATTCATTTGAAGTGAATACGAGGTATACATAGCACTCCACAATGAATATTTTACCTTATCATAAAACATAGAAATATGTAGCGATATCGCGTTCCAAGATGAATTAGAACTTTATTGCTACGGTACGTAGACATCTGCAAACGCTATTTCCTACCATGGAAGTGTTGCATTTACATTCTTTTGAAGTGAATACGAGGTATACATAACACTCCACAATGAATATTTCACCTTATCGTGAACCATAGAAATAAGTAGCGATATCGCGTTTTACGAAGCACTAGAACTCTATTGCAAACATACGTAGACATCTGCAAACGCTATTTCCTACCAAGGAAGTGTCGCATTTACATTCTTTTGAAGTGAATACGCGGTATACGTGACACTTCGCAATGAATATTACATCTTATCACGAAACATAGGAATGAGATGCGATAACGCGATTTAAGAAGCATTAGAAAACTTTTGCTACGATACGCAGACATCTGCAAACGCTATTTAATAGCAAGGAAGTGTCGCATTTACATTCTTTTGAAGTGAATACGAGGTATACGTGGCACTTCGCAATGAATATTACATATTATCATGAAACATAGAAATGAGATGCGATATCGCGATTTGAAATGCATTAGAACTCTATTGCTACGATACGTAGACATCTACAAAAGCTATTTCCTAGCAAGGAAGAGCCGCATTTACATTCTTTTGAAGTGAATACGAGGTATACATAACGCTGCACAATGAATATTATATCTTATCATGAAACATAGAAATGAAATGCGATATCCCTATTTAAGAAGCATTAGATCTCTATTGCTTCGATACGGGGACATCTCCAAACGCTATTTCCTAGCAAGGAAGTGTCGCATTTACATTCTTGTGTATTGAATACAAGGTATACATGACACTTCGCAATGAATATTATATCTTATCATGAAACATAGAAATGAGATGCGATATCCCTATTTAAGAAGCATTAGAACTCTATTGCTTCAATACGGAGACATCTGCAAACGCTGTTTCCTAGCAAGGAAGCGTCGCATTTACATTCATTTGAAGTGAATACGAGGTATACATAGCACTCCACAATGAATATTTTTCCTTATCATAAAACATAGAAATAGGTAGCGATATCGCGTTCCAAGAAGAATTAGAACTTTATTGCTACGGTACGTAGACATCTGCAAACGCTATATCCTACCATGGAAGTGTCGCATTTACATTCTTTTGAAGTGAATACGAGGTATACATAACACTCCACAATGAATATTTCACCTTATCATGAAACATAGAAATAAGTAGCGATATCGCGTTCTAAGAAGCACTAGAACTCTATTGCTACGATACGTAGACATCTGCAAACGCTATTTCCTACCAAGGAAGTGTCGCATTTACATTCTTTTGAAGTGAATACGCGGTATACCTGACGCTTCGCAATGAATATTACATCTTATCACGAAACATAGGAATGAGATGCGATAACGCGATTTAAGAAGCATTAGAAAAATTTTGCTACGATACGCAGACATCTGCAAACGCTATTTAATAGCAAGGAAGTGTCGCATTTACATTCTTTTGAAGTGAATACGAGGTATACATAACACTCCACTATGAATATTTCACCTTATCATGAAACATAGAAATAAGTAGCGATATTGCGTTCTAAGAAGCACTAGAACTCTATTGCTACGATACGTAGACATCTGCAAAAGCTATTTCCTAGCAAGGAAGAGTCGCATTTACATTCTTTTGAAGTGAATGCGAGCTTTACATGACACTGCACAATGAATATTATATCTTATCATGAAACATAGAAATGAAATGCGATATCCCTATTTAAGAAGCATTAGATCTCTATTGCTTCGATACGGGGACATCTCCAAACGCTATTTCCTAGCAAGGAAGTGTCGCATTTACATTCTTGTGAATTGAATACAAGGTATACATGACACTTCGCAATGAATATTATATCTTATCATGAAACATAGAAATGAGATGCGATATCCCTATTACGAAGCATTAGAACTCTATTGCTTCAATACGGAGACATCTGCAAACGCTATTTCCTAGCAAGCAAGCGTCGCATTTACATTCATTTGAAGTGAATACAAGGTATACATAGCACTCCACAATGAATATTTTACCTTATCGTAAAACATAGAAATAGGTAGCGATATCGCGTTCCAAGAAGAATTAGAACTTTGTTGCTACGGTACGTAGACATCTGCAAACGCTATTTCCTACCATGGAAGTGTCGCATTTACATTCTTTTGAAGTGAATACGAGGTATACATAACACTCCACAATGAATATTTCACCTTATCGTGAAACATAGAAATAAGTAGCGATATCGCGTTTTACGAAGCACTAGAACTCTATTGCTACCATACGTAGACATCTGCAAACGCTATTTCCTACCAAGGAAGTGACGCATTTACATTCTTTTGAAGTGAATACGCGGTATACGTGACACTTCGCAATGAATATTACATCTTATCAAGAAACATAGGAATGAGATGCGATAACGCGATTTAAGAAGCATTAGAAAACGTTTGCTACGATACGCAGACATCTGCAAACGCTATTTAATAGCAAGGAAGTGTCGCATTTACATTCTTTTGAAGTGAATGCGAGGTATACATAACACTCCACAATGAATATTTCACCTTATCATGAAACATAGAAATAAGTATCGATATCGCGTTCTAAAAAGCACTAGAACTCTATTGCTACGATACGTAGGCATCAGCAAACGCTATTTCCTACCAAGGAAGTGTCGCATTTACATTCTTTTGAAGTGAATACGCGGTATACGAGACACTTCGCAATGAATATTACATCTTATCACGAAACATAGGAATGAGATGCGATAACGCGATTTAAGAAGCATTAGAAAACTCTTGCTACGATACGCAGACATCTGCAAACGCTATTTAATAGCAAGGAAGTGTCGCATTTACATTCTATTGAAGTTAATACGAGGTATACATAACACTCCACAATGAATATTACACCTTATCATGAAACATAGAAATAAGTAGCGATATCGCGTACTAAGAAGCATTAGAACTCTGTTGCTACGATACGTAGACATCTGCAAACGCTATTTCCTACCCAGGAAGTGTCGCATTTACATTCTTTTGAAGTGAATACGAGGTATACGTGGCACTTCGCAATGAATATTACATATTATCATGAAACATAGAAATGAGATGCGATATCGCGATTTGAAATGCATTAGAACTCTATTGCTACGATACGTAGACATCTGCAAAAGCTATTTCCTAGCAAGGAAGAGTCATATTTACATTCTTTTGAAGTGAATACGCGGTATACGTGACACTTCGCAATGAATATTACATCTTATCACGAAACATAGGAATGAGATGCGATAACGCGATTTAAGAAGCATTAGAAAAATTTTGCTACAATACGCAGACATCTGCAAACGCTATTTAATAGCAAGGAAGTGTCGCATTTACATTCTTTTGAAGTGAATACGAGGTATACATAACACTCCACAATGAATATTATATCTTATCATGGAACATAGAAATGAGATGCGATATCCCTATTTAAGAAGCATTAGAACTCTATTGCTTCAATACGGAGACATCTGCAAACGCTATTTCCTAGCAAGGAAGCGTCGCATTTACATTCATTTGAAGTGAATACGAGGTATACATAGCACTCCACAATGAATATTTTACCTTATCATAAAACATAGAAATAGGTAGCGATATCGCGTTCCAAGAAGAATTACAACTTTATTGCTACGGTACGTAGACATCTGCAAACGCTATTTCCTACCATGGAAGTGTCGCATTCACATTCTTTTGAAGTGAATACGAGGTATACATAACACTCCACAATGAATATTTCACCTTATCGTGAAACATAGAAATAAGTAGCGATATCGCGTTTTACGAAGCACTAGAACTCTATTGCTACCATACGTAGACATCTGCAAACGCTATTTCCTACCAAGGAAGTGACGCATTTACATTCTTTAGAAGTGAATACGCGGTATACGTGACACTTCGCAATGAATATTACATCTTATCACGAAACATAGGAATGAGATGCGATAACGCGATTTAAGAAGCATTAGATAACTTTTGCTACGATACGCAGACATCTGCAAACGCTATTTAATAGCAAGGAAGTGTCGCATTTACATTCTTTTGAAGTTAATACGAGGTATACATAACACTCCACAATGAATATTACACCTTATCATGAAACATAGAAATAAGTAGCGATATCGCGTATTAAGAAGCATTAGAACTCTGTTGCTACGATACGTAGACATCTGCAAACTCTATTTCCTACCAAGGAAGTGTCGCATTTACATTCTTTTGAAGTGAATACGAGGTATACGTGGCACTTCGCAATGAATATTACATATTATCATGAAACATAGAAATGAGATGCGATATCGCGATTTGAAATGCATTAGAACTCTATAGCTACGATACGTAGACATCTGCAAAAGCTATTTCCTAGCAAGGAAGAGTCGCATTTGCATTCTTTTGAAGTGAATACGAGGTATACATAACACTGCACAATGAATATTATATCTTATCATGAAACATAGAAATGAAATGCGATATCCCTATTTAAGAAGCATTAGATCTCTATTGCTTCGATACGGGGACATCTCCAAACGCTATTTCCTAGCAAGGAAGTGTCGCATTTACATTCTTGTGAATTGAATACAAGGTATACATGACACTTCGCAATGAATATTATATCTTATCATGGAACATAGAAATGAGATGCGATGTCCCTATTTAAGAAGCATTAGAACTCTATTGCTTCAATACGGAGACATCTGCAAACGCTATTTCCTAGCAAGGAAGTGTCGCATTTACATTCTTGTGAATTGAATACAAGGTATACATGACACTTCGCAATGAATATTATATCTTATCATGGAACATAGAAATGAGATGCGATATCCCTATTTAAGAAGCATTAGAACTCTATTGCTTCAATACGGAGACATCTGCAAACGCTATTTCCTAGCAAGGAAGCGTCGCATTTACATTCATTTGAAGTGAATACGAGGTATACATAGCACTCCACAATGAATATGTTACCTTATCATAAAACATAGAAATAGGTAGCGATATCGCGTTCCAAGAAGAATTAGAACTTTATTGCTACGGTACGTAGACATCTGCAAACGCTATTTCCTACCATGGAAGTGTCGCATTTACATTCTTCTGAATTGAATATGAGGTATACATAACACTCCACAATGAATATTTCACCATATCGTGAAACATAGAAATATGTAGCGTTATCGCGATTTACGAACCACTAGAACTCTATTGCTACCATACGTAGACATCTGCAAACGCTATTTCCTACCAAGGAAGTGTCGCATTTACATTCTTTTGAAGTGAATACGAGGTATACATAACACTCCACAATGAATATTTCACCTTATCATGAAACATAGAAATAAGTAGCGATATCGCGTTCTAAGAAGCACTAGAACTCTATTGCTACGATACGTAGACATCTGCAAACGCTATTTCCTACCAAGGAAGTGTCGCATTTACATTCTTTTGAAGTGAATACGCGGTATACGTGACACTTCGCAATGAATATTACATCTTATCACGAAACATAGGAATGAGATGCGATAACGCGATTTAAGAAGCATTAGAAAACTTTTGCTACGATACGCAGACATCTGCAAACGCTATTTAATAGCAAGGAAGTGTCGCATTTACATTCTTTTGAAGTGAATACGAGGTATACATAACACTCCACAATGAATATTTCACCTTATCATGAAACATAGAAATAAGTAGCGATATTGCGTTCTAAGAAGCACTAGAACTCTATTGCTACGATACGTAGACATCTACAAAAGCTATTTCCTAGCAAGGAAGAGTCGCATTTACATTCTTTTGAAGTGAATACGAGGTGTACATAACACTGCACAATGAATATTATATCTTATCATGAAACATAGAAATGAAATGCGATATCCCTATTTAAGAAGCATTAGATCTCCATTGCTTCGATACGGGGACATCTCCAAACGCTATTTCCTAGCAAGGAAGTGTCGCATTTACATTCTTGTGAATTGAATACAAGGTATACATGACACTTCGCAATGAATATTATATCTTATCATGGAACATAGAAATGAGATGCGATATCCCTATTTAAGAAGCATTAGAACTCTATTGCTTCAATACGGAGTCATCTGCAAACGCTATTTCCTAGCAAGGAAGCGTCGCATTTACATTCATTTGAAGTGAATACGAGGTATACATAGCACTCCACAATGAATATTTTACCTTATCATAAAACATAGAAATAGGTAGCGATATCGCGTTTTAGGAAGCATTAGAACACAATCGCTACGATACCTAGACATCTGCAAACGCTATTTCCTACCATGGAAGTGTCGCATTTACATTCTTTTGAAGTGAATACGAGGTATACATAACACTCCACAATGAATATTTCACCTTAGCGTGAAACATAGAAATAAGTAGCGATATCGCGTTTTACGAAGCACTAGAACTCTATTGCTACCATACGTAGACATCTGCAAACGCTATTTCCTACCAAGGAAGTGACGCATTTACATTCTTTTGAAGTGAATACGAGGTATACATAACACTCCACAATGAATATTTCACCTTATCATGAAACATAGAAATAAGTAGCGATATCGCGTTCTAAGAAGCACTAGAACTCTATTGCTACGATACGTAGACATCTGCAAACGCTATTTCCTACCAAGGAAGTGTCGCATTTACATTCTTTTGAAGTGAATACGCGGTATACGTGACACTTCGCAATGAATATTACATCTTATCACGAAACATAGGAATGAGATGCGATAACGCGATTTAAGAAGCATTAGAAAACTTTTGCTACGATACGCAGACATCTGCAAACGCTATTTAATAGCAAGGAAGTGTCGCATTTACATTCTTTTGAAGTGAATACGAGGTATACATAGCACTCCACAATGAATATTTTACCTTATCATAAAACATAGAAATAGGTAGCGATATCGCGTTCCAAGAAGAATTAGAACTTTATTGCTAGGGTACGTAGACATCTGCAAACGCTATTTCCTACCATGGAAGTGTCGCATTTACATTCTTTTGAAGTGAATACGAGGTATACATAACACTCCACAATGAATATTTCACCTTATCGTGAAACATAGAAATAAGTAGCGATATCGCGTTTTACGAAGCACTAGAACTCTATTGCTACCATACGTAAACATCTGCAAACGCTATTTCCTACCAAGGAAGTGTCGCATTTACATTCTTTTGAAGTGAATACGCGGTATACGTGACACTTCGCAATGAATATTACATCTTATCACGAAACATAGGAATGAGATGCGATAACGCGATTTAAGAAGCATTAGAAAACTTTTGCTACGATACGCAGACATCTGCAAACGCTATTAAATAGCAAGGAAGTGTCGCATTTACATTCTTTTGAAGTGAATACGAGGTATACATAACACTCCACAATGAATATTTCACCTTATCATGAAACATAGAAATAAGTAGCGATATCGCGTTCTAAGAAGCACTAGAACTCTATTGCTACGATACGTAGACATCTGCAAACGCTATTTCCTACCAAGGAAGTGTCGCATTTACATTCTTTTGAAGTGAATACGCGGTATACGTGACACTTCGCAATGAATATTACATCTTATCACGAAACATAGGAATGAGATGCGATAACGCGATTTAAGAAGCATTAGAAAACTTTTGCTACGATACGCAGACATCTGCAAACGCTATTTAATAGCAAGGAAGTGTCGCATTTACATTCTTTTGAAGTGAATACGAGGTATACATAACACTCCACAATGAATATTTTACCTTATCATAAAACATAGAAATAGGTAGCGATATCGCGTTCCAAGAAGAATTAGAACTTTATTGCTACGGTACGTAGACATCTGCAAACGCTATTTCCTACCATGGAAGTGTCGCATTTACATTCTTTTGAAGTGAATACGAGGTATACATAACACTGCACAATGAATATTTCACCTTATCGTGAAACATAGACATAAGTAGCGATATCGCGTTTTACGAAGCACTAGAACTCTATTGCTACCATACGTAGACATCTGCAAACGCTATTTCCTACCAAGGAAGTGTCGCATTTACATTCTTTTGAAGTGAATACGCGGTATACGTGACACTTCGCAATGAATATTACATCTTATCACGAAACATAGGAATGAGATGCGATAACGCGATTTAAGAAGCATTAGAAAACTTTTGCTACGATACGCAGACATCTGCAAACGCTATTAAATAGCAAGGAAGTGTCGCATTTACATTCTTTTGAAGTGAATACGAGGTATACATAACACTCCACAATGAATATTTCACCTTATCATGAAACATAGAAATAAGTAGCGATATCGCGTTCTAAGAAGCACTAGAACTCTATTGCTACGATACGTAGACATCTGCAAACGCTATTTCCTACCAAGGAAGTGTCGCATTTACATTCTTTTGAAGTGAATACGCGGTATACGTGACACTTCGCAATGATTATTACATCTTATCACGAAACATAGGAATGAGTTTCGACATCGCGTTTTGAGAAGCATTAGAACTTTATTGCTACGATACGTAGACATCTGCAAACGCTATTCCCTAGCATGGAAGTTTAGCATTTACATTCTTTCGAAGTGAATACGAGATATACATGACACATCGGAATCAATATTATAGCTTATCATGAAACATAGGAATGAGTTGCGATATCGCGTTTTGAGAAGCATTAGAACACTATGGCTTCGATACGTAGATATCTGCAAGCGCTACTTCCTAGGAAGGAAGTGCCGCTTTTACATTCTTGTGATGTGAGTACGAGGTATACATGACGCTTCGCAATGAATATTATATCTTATCATGAAACATAGAAGTGAGATGCGATATCGCGTTTTGAGAAGCACTAGAACTCTATTGCTGCGATACGTAGACATCTGCAAACGCTATTTCCTAGCAAGGTGAGTCGCATTTACATTCTTTTGAAGTGAATACGAGATATACATGACACTTCGCAATGAGAATTATATCTTATCATGAAACATAGGAATGAGATGCGTTATCGCGTTTTGAGAAGCATTAGATCTCTATTGCTACGATACGTAGATATTTGCAAACGCTATTTCCCAGCATTGAAGTTTCGCATTTACATTCTTTTGAAGTGAATACGAGGTATACATAACACTCCATAATGAATATTATATCTTATCATGAAACATAGATGTGAGATGCGATATCGCGTTTTAAGAAGCATTAGAACTCTATTGCTACGATACGTAAGCATCTGCAAACGCTATTTCCTAGCATGGAAGTGTCGCATTTACATTCTTTTGCAGTTAATACGAGGTATACATGACACGTCGCAATGAATATTATTTCTTATCGTGAAACATGGAAGTGAGATGCGATATCGCGTCTTAAGAATCATTACAAATCTATTGCTTCGATACGTAGACATCTAGAAGCGTTATTTCCTAGCAAGGTCGTGGGACGTTTACATTCTATTGAAGTGTTGACGAGGTATACATAGCACTTCGCGGTGAATATTATATCTTATCATGAAGTATAGAAATGAGATGCATTATCGCGTTTTAAGAAGCATTGGAGCCCTACTGATTCCATACGTAGGGCTCTAGAAACACTATTCCGTAGCAATGTAGTTGTTTGTCATGATAGGATGTAAATCAATGCAACCCGTAACGTATATCTCGCCAATACTTCAAGAGAATGTTAATCACACACATACTTGCGACGGAATAGCGTTTCTAGATGTCTAAGTATCGCAGCACTGGAGTTCTAATGCTTCATAAAACGCGTTATAGCATCTCGTTTCTATGTCTCATGATTTGATGAAATGTCCAACGCTGTGCGTTATTTATATCTTGTCAATACTTGATGAGGCTGTAAACCCCACACTTCCTCCCGACGGAATAGCGTTTCTAGATGTCTACGTATCGAAGCTATAGAGTTGTAACTCTTCATAAAAGGTAACATCGCACCACATTCCTATGTTTCATGATAAGATGCTATGCTAATATAATAATATATACCAAGGCGTAATGTATATCTCGTCAACACTTCAAAAGAATGTAAATCCCACACATCTTTGGAACGGAATAGCGTCCTTCGATGTCTACTGTGACGTGTTTTCCCTTTACAAGCCGCAAGAAAGGGGGTATATAGAACCAATGATAAAGGGGTATGCAGGAGTTTAATCCGGGGTACAAAGTATCCGCGCGATGCGACCGTCCGCGGATTCGCCAACGCCAAGTACAATACAAAGTATTTCCTACCCAGCGAGTATTTCGAAGCTGCGAGGCTGGGACTCTTTGGGCGCCAGCTACTCAAGAAGTAACAAAACTAGTAGACCACGCAACCCGGGGAAACCCGGTGCAAGATAACCCTCGAAGTTTCGAAATACTCCTTCGCTCGACTACTTCTAGCCGAGTGCGCAAATTAGGGTCGCGGGATACTAAACTCACGGCTTCTTTCTATATTGCCTCGACGCGGGACTACTAAATGTTATACGACACGTCGCGAATGATCGGGGATCACCACCCGTTATACGATACAAAATACAATACGTGATATCAGAAATGCGGCAGCGAAAAATGGCTTTAGCGTATAAGGACTCACGCTCTCGCTTCCAACAATTCTGGATCTCGCTCTGTCCTTCTCTCTCTTTCTCCCTCTCTCTCCTCCAAATCGCTCCGCACAATCATTTGCTAGGTTGCTCGCTAAGTCTTCGCTAAGTCTTCGCTAAGTCGTCTCTAAGTAGTCGCTAAGAAATCGCTAAGAAGTAGAGGCTGTCTTCATGCTGGCTAGCTCGTTATATAGGTTTGCTGGGGGTCTTCGCATCCCCTTAGATCCTCCTTAGGGCTCCTTGGTTGGGTAGGGCTATATGCTTCGGTATTGTTCGGGGCATCGATCGGTGGATTTCGGTGATCTTCCCTGATCGCCCCCTCTGGTGTGTCTAGAGGGGGTCCTCTGGATTATTTGAACTGCGGCGCGTGTCGCGCGCCGCGCTTTCCACGGCTTACCTGCAGTTCCGCTGCGCATCTTGCATTTTCCTCTTCATGGGCTCAGGGCAGGGGTGGAGGCCCTTCTCAGACCCGGAGTCCATCCTGTTCGACTCCATGGGCTATGGCAGCGGTCGTATCGTTGCTGGGAGGAGTATCCCTCGGGCTTCAGGGTATCTTGCTGCTCACTTCCCGACTCCTCCACCGTCGAGCCCGTCACGCTACCTCGGCGCACAGCCCTTCCGCGAACCTATGGTATTTTAATCCGCCGAAGGAGTGTCTTCTGGGACGCTTCTTCAATCAGCCCGCCAGTCTAATCCGTAGAACGGTGAGAGAGATAAGAACGGGGGGGGGGGGAGATTCTACCATCGCGTATTTCACGCTCCTCGCAAGTATAGCTATCGCGATTGTCCGTGTCGCGCTTCTCGCATGGGTGGTGATCTGCGAGCTAGTCTAACTGAAGCAGGGGGGGGGGGGGGGTGATCAAGCCTTGTGACGTCACCACGTCACACTACATATCGAAGCAATAGTGTTCTAATTCTCCATAAAACGCGATATCGCATCTCATTTCTCTGTATCATGATAAGATGTAGTATTCAAAGCAACTCGTTATGTATATCTCGTCTGCACGTCGAAAGAATGTAAATCCCACTCTTCCTTGCGACGTAATAGAGTTTCTGGATGTCTGCGTATCGATGCAATACAGTTCTAATGCTTCTTTAAACGCGATATCGCAACTCATTCCTATGTTTCATGATAACATATAATATTCATTGCGAAGTGTCATGTATATCTCGTATTCACTTCAAAAGAATGTAAATGCGAAACTTCCATGCTAGGAAATAGCGTTTGCAGATGTCAACGTATCGTAGCAATAGAGTTCTAATGCTTCTTAAAACGCCATATCGCATCTCACTTCTATGTTTCATGATAAGATATAATATTCATTGCGATGTGTTATGTATACCTCGTATTATCTTCAAAAGAATGTAAATGCGGCACTTCCATGCTAGGAAATAGCGTTTGCAGATGTCTACGTATCGTAGCAATAGAGATCTAATGCTTCTTAAAACGCGATATCGCATCTCACTTCTATGTTTCGAGATAAGATATAATATTCATTCCGAAGTGTCCTGTATACGTCGATTTCTCTTCACAATAATGTGAATGTGACACTTCCTTGCTTGGAAACAACGTTTGCAGATGTCTACGCATCGTAGCAATAGAGTTCTAGTGCTTCTTAATTCGCGATATAGCATCTGACTTCTATGTTTCGAGGTAAGACATAATATTCATTGCGAAATGTCATGTATACCTCGTATTAACTGCAAAAGAATGTAAATGCGACACTTCCATGCTAGGAAATAGCGTTTGCAGATGTCTACGTATCGTAGCAATAGAGTTCTAATGCTTCTTAAAACGCGATATCGCATCTCACATCTATGTTTCATGATAAGATATAATATTCATTATGGAGTATTATGTATACCTCGTATTCACTTCAAAAGAATGTAACTGCTAAACTTCCATGCTACGGAATAGCGTTTGCAGATGTCTACGTATCGTAGCAATGGAGTTCAAATGCTTCTTAAAACGCCATATCGCATCTCACTTCTATGTTTCATGATAAGATACAATATTCATTGCGAAGTGTCATGTATATCTCGTATTCACTTCAGAAGAATGTAAAAGCGGCACTTTCCTAGCTAGGAAGTAGCGCTTGCAGATGTCTACGTATCGAAGCAATGGTGTTCTAATGCTTCTCAAAACGCGATATCGCAACTCATTCCTATGTTTCATGATAACATATAATATTCATTGCGAACTGTCATGTATATCTCGTATTCACTTCAAAAGAATGTAAATGCGACACTCCCTTGCTAGGAAATAGCGTCTGCAGATGTCTACGTATCGTAGCAATAGGGTTCTAATGCATCTTCAAACGCGATACCGCATCTCATTTCTATGTTTCATGATAAGATATAATATTCATTGTGGAAGGTTATGTTTTCCTCGTCTACGCTGCAAATGATTGTAAGAGCGACACTTCCTTTCTAGTATATTACGTTACCAGATGTCTACGTATCGAAGCAATAGAGTTCTTATGCTTCTTAAATCGAGATATCGCACCTCATTTCTATGTTTTATGATAAGATATAATATTCATTGCGGAGTGTCATGTATACCGAGTAATCTCTTCAAACGAATGTAAATGCGACACTTCCTTGCTAGGAAGTAGCCATTGCAGATGTATACGTATCGAAGCAATAGAGTTCTAATTCTTCTTAAATCGCGATATTGCATCTCATTTCTATGTTTCATGATAAGATATAATATTCGTTGTGCAGTGTTATGTATACCTCGTATTCACTTCAAAAGAATGTAAATGCCACACTTCCTTGCTATTAAATAGCGTTTCCAGATGTCTCCGTATCGAAGCAATAGAGTTCTAGTGCTTCTTAAAACGCGATATCGCATATCATTTCTATGTTCCTTGATATGATATAATATTCATTGCGAAGTGTCACTTATACCTCGCATACACTTCAAATGAATGTAAATGCGACACGTCATTGCTAGGAAACAGCGTTTGCAGATGTCTACTTTTCGTAGAAATAGGGTTCTAATGCTTCTCCAAACGCGGTATCGCATCTCATTTCTATTTTTCCTGGTAAGATATGAAATCCATTGCGATGTGTCATGTATACCTCGCATTCACTTCTAAAAAATGTAAACGCGACACTTTCTTGCTAGAAAATAGCGTCTCCAGATATCTACGTATCGTAGCAATATAGTTCTGATTCTTCTTAAAACGCGATTTCGCATCTTATTTCTATGTTTCATGGTAAGAAATGATATTAATTGCGAAGTGTCTTGAATACCTCGTATTCACTCCAAAGAATGTAAATGCGACACTTCCTTACTATTAAGTAGCGTTTGCAAATGTCTACGTATCGTAGCAATAGAGTTCTAATGCGTTTTAAATCTCGATATCGCATCGCATTCCTATGTTTTATGATAAGATATAATAGTCATTGTATAGTGTTATGTATACCTCTTATTCACTTCAGAGAAATGTAAATGCGACACTGCCTTGCTATGAAATAGCGTTTGCAGATGTTTCCGTATCGAAGCAATAGAGTTCTAATGCTTCTTAAATCGTGATATCGCATTTCATTTCTCTGTTTCGTGATAAGGAAGAATATTCACTGTGCAGTGTTATGTATACCTCGTATTGACTTCAAAAGAATGTAAATGCGACACTTCGTTTCTAGGAAATAGCGTTTCCAGATGTCTGCGTTTCGTAGCAGTAGGGTTCTAACGTTTCTTATAACGCGATATCGCATCTCAGTTCTAAGTTTCATGTTAAGATATAATATTCACTGCGAAGTGTCATGTACACCTCTTACTCACTTCAAATGAATGTAAATGATACACTTCTTTGCTAGGAGACAGCGTCTGCAGATGTCTACGTATTGAAGCAATAGAATTCTGAT
Source organism: Xylocopa sonorina (assembly GCF_050948175.1). NCBI lineage: Eukaryota > Metazoa > Arthropoda > Insecta > Hymenoptera > Apidae > Xylocopa > Xylocopa sonorina. Next base: position 160,702 of record NW_027490389.1, on the reverse strand, counting down.
GCTTCTTAAAACGGGATATCGCATTTCATTTCTTTGCTTCATGATATGATATAATATTAGTTGCGGTGTGTCATGAATATCTCGTATTCACTTCAAAGGAATGTAAAAACGACACTTCCATTCTAGGAAATAGCGTTTGCAGATGTCTAGGTATCGTAGCAATAGAGTTCTAATGCTTCTTAAAACGCAATATCGCATGTCATTTCTATGTTTCATGGTAAGATATAATATGATTTGCGAAGTGTTATGTATTCCTCGTCTACACTTCAAATGAATGTAAATGCGACACTTCTTTGCTAGGAAATAGCGTTTGCAAATGTCTACCTATCGCAGCAATAGTGTTCTAATGCTTCTTAAAACGCGATATCGCATCTCATTTCTATGTTTCATGGTATAGATATAATATGATTTGCGAAGTATCATGTATTCCTCGTCTACACTTCAAATGAATGTAAATGCGACACTTCCTTGCTAGGAAATAGCGTCTGCAGATGTCTAGGTATCGTAGCAATAGAGTTCTAATGCTTCTTAAAACGCAATATCGCATGTCATTTCTATGTTTCATGGTAAGATATAATATGATTTGCGAAGTGTTATGTATTCCTCGTCTACACTTCAAATGAATGTAAATGCGACACTTCTTTGCTAGGAAATAGCGTTTGCAAATGTCTACCTATCGTAGCAATAGTGTTCTAATGCTTCTTAAAACGCGATATCGCATCTCATTTCTATGTTTCATGGTAAGATATAATATGATTTGCGAAGTGTCATGTATTCCTCGTCTACACTTCAAATGAATGTGAATGCGATACTTCCTCGCTAGGAAATAGCGTTTGCAGATATTTACGTGTCGTAGCAATAGCTTTCTAATGCTTCTTAAAACGCGATATCGAATCTCATTTCTATGTTTCATGGTATAGATATAATATGATTTGCGAAGGATCATGTATTCCTCGTCTACACTTCAAATGAATGTAAATGCGACACTTCCTCGCCAGGGAATAGCTTTTGCAGATGTCTACGTATCGAAGCAATAGAGTTCAAACGCTTCTTAAAACGAGATATTGCATCTCATATCTATGTTTCATGATGAGATATAATATTCATTGCGAAGTGTTATGCATTCCCCGTCTACGATTCAAATGAATGTAAATGTGACACTTCCTTGCAGGGAAATAGCGTTTGCAAATGTCTACCTATCGTAGCAGTAGTGTTCTAATGCTTCTTAAAACGCGATATCGCATCTCATTTCTATGCTTCATGGTAAGATATAATATGATTTGCGAAGTATCATGTATTCCTCGTCTACACTTCAAATGAATGTAAATGCGACACTTCCTTGCTAGGAAATAGCGTCTGCCGATGTCTAGGTATCGTAGCAATAGAGTTCTAATGCTACTTAAAACGCGATATCGCATCTCATTTCTATGCTTCATGGTAAGATATAATATGATTGGCGAAGTGTTATGTATTCCTCGTCTACGATTCAAATGAATGTAAATGCGACACTTCCTTGCAAGGAAATAGCGTTTGCAGATGTCTACGTATCGTAGCAATAGAGTTCTAGTGCTTCTTAAAACGCGATATCGCATCTCATTTCTATGTTTCATGGTAAGATATAATATGATTTGCGAAGTGTTATGTATTCCTCGCCTACACTTCAAATGAATGTAAATGCGACACTTCCTTGCAAGGAAATAGCGATTGCAGATGTCTACGTATCGTAGCAATAGAGTTCATATGATTCTTAAAACGCGATATCGCATCTCATTTCTATGTTTCATGGTAAGATATAACATGATTTGCGAAGTGTTATGTATTCCTCGTCTACACTTCAAATGAATGTGAATGCGATACTTCCTCGCTAGGAAATAGCGTTTGCAGATATTTACGTGTCGTAGCAATAGCTTTCTAATGCTTCTTAAAACGCGATATCGAATCTCATTTCTATGTTTCATGGTATAGATATAATATGATTTGCGAAGGATCATGTATTCCTCGTCTACACTTCAAATGAATGTAAATGCGACACTTCCTCGCCAGGGAATAGCTTTTGCAGATGTCTACGTATCGAAGCAATAGAGTTCAAACGCTTCTTAAAACGAGATATTGCATCTCATATCTATGTTTCATGATGAGATATAATATTCATTGCGAAGTGTTATGCATTCCCCGTCTACGATTCAAATGAATGTAAATGTGACACTTCCTTGCAGGGAAATAGCGTTTGCAAATGTCTACCTATCGCAGCAATAGTGTTCTAATGCTTCTTAAAACGCGATATCGCATCTCATTTCTATGTTTCATGGTAAGATATAATATGATTTGCGAAGTGTTATGTATTCCTCGTCTACACTTCAAATGAATGTGAATGCGATACTTCCTCGCTAGGAAATAGCGTTTGCAGATGTCTACGTATCGAAGCAACAGAGTGCTAATGCCTCTTAAAACGGGATATCGCATCTCATTTCTCTGTTTCATGATTTGATATAATATTAATTGCGAAATGTCGTGAATACCTCTTATTCACTTGAAAAGAATGTAAGTGCGGCACTTCCATGCTAGGAAATAGCGTTTGGAGGTGTCTACGTATCGAAGCAATAGAGTTCTAATGCTTCTTAAAACGAGATATCGCATCCCACTTCTATGTTTCATGATAAGATATAATAGTCACTGCGAAGTGTTATGTATACCTCGCATACACTTCAAATGAATGTAAATGCTACACTTCTTTGCTAGGAGATAACGTTTGCAGATGTCTACGCATCGAAGCAATAGAGTTCTAATGCTTCTTAAAACGGGATATCGCATCTCATTCCTTTGCTTCATGATATGATATAATATTAGTTGCGGTGTGTCATGAATATCTCGTATTCACTTCAAAGGAATGTAAATACGACACTTCCATGCTAGGAAATAGCGTTTGCAGATGTCTACGTATCGAGGCAACAGAGTGCTAATGCTTCTTAAAACGAGATATTGCATCTCACTTCTATGTTTCATGATAAGACATAATATTCATTGCGAAGTGTTATGTATACATCGCACACACTTTAAATTAATGTAAATGCGACAATTCCTTGCTAGGAAGTAGCGGTTGCAGATGTCTACCTATCGAAGCAATAGTGTTCTAATGCCTCTTAAAACGATATGTCGCATCTCATTTCTATGATTCATGATGTGGTATAATATTCACTGCGAAGTGTTATGTATTCCTCGCCTAGGCTTCAAATGACTGTAAGTGCGACACTTCCTTCCCAGGAAATAGCGTTAGCAGATGTCTACGTATCGAAGCAATGGAGTTCTAGTGCTTCTTAAAACGAGATATCGCATCTCATTTCTATGTATCATGATAAGATATAACAGTCATTGCGAATTGTTATGTATACCTCGCATACACTTCAAATGAATGTAAATGCTACACTTCTTTGCTAGGAGACAGCGTTTGCAGATGTCTACCTATCGAAGCAATAGTGTTCTAATGCTTCTTAAAACGAGATATCGCATCTCATTTCTATGTTCCATGATAAGATATAGTATTAATTGCGAAGTGTTATGAATACTTTGTATTCACTTCAGAAGAATGTAAATGCGACACTTCCTTGCAAGGAACTAGCGTTAGCAGATGTCTACGTATAGATGCAATAGAGTTCTAATGCTTCTTAAAACGAGATATCGCATCTCATTTCTATGTTTCATGACAAGACATAATATTCATTGCGAAGTGTTATGTACTCCTCGTATTTACTCCAAATGAATGTAACTGCGACACTTTCTTGCTAGGAAGTAGCGTTGCCAGATGTCTACGTATCGAAGCAACAGAGTTGTAATGCTTCTTAAAACGCGAAATCGCATCTCATTTCTATTTTTCATGATAAGATATAATATGATTTGCGAAGTGTCATGCATACATCGTATTCACTTCAAATGAATGTAAATCCCACACTTTCTTGCTACGGAATATAGCTTGTAGATGTCTACGTGTCGGAGCAATAGAGTTGTAATGCTTCGTTAAACGCGATTTCGCAGATGATTTCTGTGAAAAATGACAAGATGTATTTGTATGTAACGCGTTATGTATATCTCGGCAACGCTTCAGAGGAATGTAAATCTCACACTTCCTTGCTACGGAATAGCGTTTCCTGAAGTCTACATATCTATGCAATAGATTTCTAATACTTCATATAGCGCTATATCGCATCTCATATCTATGTCTCATGTTAAGATGCAACGTCAACGCTAACGTTATTTATATCTCATCTGCACTTGAAAATAATGCAAATACCGCACTTGCTTGCTACGGAACAGTGTTTCTAGATGTCTACGAATCGAGGCATAGGAGTTCTAATGCTTCATGGAACGCGATATATCATTTCACATCAAGAGTTCGAAGTATGTATGTAGATTTTAATGCATTGTATATATCATTATGCTCATCTGCTTCTGCGCCCCAAAAGTGTGGTTTCCACACTTCCTGACAAGAGGATAGCGATTCTGGTTGTAAATGTGTCGAAGCAATAGAGTTCTAATACATCAATCATCGCGATCTCGCATCACATTTCAATGTGTAATGTAAGATGTAATATTCAATGCAGCGCGTTACGTTCTACTCTTCTACACTTCGAGCGAATGTGAACCCTACACTCCCTTACAGGGGAATAGCGTTTTTAGATATCTACTTGTCGAAGCAATAAAGTTCTATTACTTTATTCAGACCGATGTCGCATCTCATTTCAATGCCGCGTGTTGAGATTTAATATTCAATGAAACGCGTTACGTTTATCTGCTTCTACACGTCAACAGTATAAAAATCCTACAATATCTTGCCAGGAGGTAGCGTTTCTAGATGTGCACGTATTGAAGCAATAGATTTATAATGCTATATAAAACGCGATATCGCATTTGATATCAACAGTTCGAAGTATGTAAGTAGATAAAAATACTCTACACATCTCGTTATGCTTGTCTGCATACACACGCCAAAAGACTGCGATTTCTACACTTCCTTGCAAGGGAATTGCGTCCTTAGATGTCTACTTTTCGAAGCAATAGAGTTCTATTGCTTCATTCAACACGATGTCGCAAGTCATTTCAATGATTCATGGTAAATTGCATTGTTGTATGCAATATGTTACATTTGTCTGCATCTAGACCTTAGAAGGATGTGAATCCTATACTTACTTGCAACAGAATATCTTTTCCAGATCTCTACGTGTCCAAGCAAGACATTTATAATACTTCATGCAGCGCGATGTCGCATCTCATTTCAACGTTTCAAAGCAAAGAATCTGTAATCATATATCCATAACATTATGCTTAACTGTTAGAGGTCTTCAATAGAATGTGAACTATATAATTCCATGCAACGGCATGGCGCTCCGTAGTGTCTGTCTGTTAAAGCAATCGAGCTAGAATTCTCCATGCAATGCGCTGGCGCATCCCATTTCATCGTTTTAAAGTAAGAATGCTGTAATCTCTTATGCATAGCTCTATGCTTATCTGCTTTAAAATTTCATAAGAATGTAAATTCTACAGCTCTATGCAGCAGGATTGCCCTTCGTAGTGTCTACATGTCGAGACAATAGAGTACTAATGCATTATACAATGCCATGACTCATCTCATTTCAACGTTTCGAATTAAGTAAGCTGTAATCTTCTATGAAAAGCACTATAATTATCTGCTTCTACTCTACAATTGAATGTGAATTCTATAGATCCAAGCAACAGGAGGGCAGGCCCTCCACCATCCTACTGCCTGCCCTGATGCGGGCAAAGAATTCCCAGGGCCACTCAAACCGCGACCAACATCTATCTTATACTCTAACCGATTCATCGTTATGCGTTTTCCATTAAGCTTGCCGGGATCAGTGATATTGATTCGCTCAATGTAAATTATTATTTTCTTTTTAAGTTTCTCGATTTTTGTAGTTTCTCTCACGATATCGTCTATTTCGTTGTACCTTACCCTTACAGTATGGTATATAATCTGTTGTTTGATATTTCTAGGATTTCCTCTTAATAAATGCAATGCTTCCACATATTTTCTTTCTCTTTCTCTTTAGTTACATTGTTGTTATTTTATGCTTTTCACCCTCCACATTCCCTCTCTACACCACCTCGGAACATGCGTTATACGATTACTGCAGGATGACGCCCCGGTCTCATTATACCGAGGTCGAGTGTTCTCTCATGCATCCGTTGATTTATATATGTTATATATTGGAGAATATTTCCTCTTATCCTTTGTATTTTTCGAATGAAATTACATTGACAGAAGTACGAGTTAGTTCTGCACGCCTATTTGAAACAACATTAAATCACCTTGTTAAACAATAATATATTAAATGTGACTTGGACTTTTAAATTTGAATTTATAAACATCTAACAGGTAAATATGTTTTTCTTACTATTCATATCGTTATACATTCAGTGATTTATTGTGTGCTGTGATTTGATATATTAACTGCTTGATTATATTTTACAATGAACTTTCCGTACCAAACATTGTTTTTACTCCTGATGGTAGTGGATAGTTCTTCGTTTTATATTCTTATATCGCACTGATTATAAAAGTATATGATATCCTTTTTATGCAGTCATGTATAATTATGTACATACAAATTCGCCATTAAGTAGCTATGTGTTCAAATTAAATTCCGAATAATGCACTAAAAAGCATCCCAGATAACAAACGGCAAGATGGTAGCGACACCATGCCAGCACTATATTGCCACTTCCGAGGAGTGTCAACTGATTCGTAGTCATCTGTGACCGGATTCGTTAACTAAAATGCCAGAACGTGTTACCAGCACGTTCTAGACAAGCGAATCGCGCAGCACCAGCACCATGGTGACACGCGTATCATCGCTCCATTCATGAATCTCCTCAGCAATGACGCAGGATCACATTTGGCAATGGGGAACCTGTGCTTTCATACAAATTAGAACCGTTAGATGTCAGTAGATGTTCAGCATATGAGTATTGATAGACATTTTGATGGTCGTTTTCCTATATTTATAGTTATTGAGCGAGTCGTATATATTTCTTTCAATCCATCATAGACTAAAAATATTATTTATAAAAAAAATATTACTTATAAAACAAAAATTCATGCTGTTGCGTCCCTAACTTCGCCTTGTGTAATTTTTTAAATAACATGCTCTCATCGTATTTAATGTAACCCTCAATTGCATGAATTTGTAACAATAAATTGAAGAAAATATATATAAAATAAGTGTATATATTTTTATGACAAAGTAATTATTGACTTTATGGAAAAAATCGCCCTATCGAGCTAGTTTATAGAAAATAATAAAATCGAGTTCTTATATCTTTGTTTTGTGCCGGTGTATCTATTTTGGAATCAAAATAAATAAATTGCGCAGTTTAGTCATTTTTCATATTTGCTTATAATTTTTATGTAAACAGCTTCCCCATTAGTAAATGTCAGCCTACGCCACAACCACGCGTGTAGCTATGGTGAGCTGATAGTGTCATTGTCACGGCCGTGTAGCCCGTGTGCTGTATCTCGGTGCTTTAATGTGCCGTGATACGAATGCCGTCCCAGCACTAACAGTATGCCATTTCGAAAGCTGAGTAGGAGCACTTTGTTAGCACAGTTCTGTCACGGAATTCGTTCCATCCATTGTCATTGACGTGCCAATCGCTGGCTGTTTGGGATATTGTAGTGCATGAGGCAGACTTGTTCCTTATCATCGTCAAGGAGATGGATTTTCACTCTCCCCTTTTTGAATTTTTTAAATTATTGTTTGGAAAATATTGTTTGGGAATTGTTTCTGTATCTCTATGACCGCATTGTGGATTCAACTTATGTACGATCTTTTTGGTCTTCATCTTTTGTTACATGTAATATTATATATGTGATGCACGTTTGTTATGTAATGTTCCGATTTGTAAGCCTCAGATACTTTTATTCTTTGGTAAAGCAACTTATTCGATTAATATATATTTATTAGACATAGATATAAACAATTAGAAAAATGTTATTAAAACGCTATTAAAAATGTTGTTGCAATCATATATTTAAGGTCTGAAGATGTAGATGCAATTAATGTCCGATATTTTACGTGATCCAATCGACGTATCAAGTGAGGATATGAAATTTAAAAATCTTTTACTATTCTTCGACCCCTTTACATGTTACATGAATGATAAGTTCTGCAAGACAAGAAGCCTCAATTAGTGAGATATCTAGGAACATAAATAATTTGTAAGTAACACATCTTTTCTCTTCGAAATATTTGCCTTTGCATAGAATAGAACGTATAGATATAATTGCCTGTTTTTTACCCATTTCGGTCCAATTCTATTATAGCCTTTGAGCAGAAGTAATATTGATTATACTTGATTTTTGCAATAGTTCTTTAATTAACAGATTTTATTAACCTAGAATCATTATTTGACGGATTTATCAATCTACTTTGTAGCTCCATCAGTTTCTTTTTCTGCTCGCTACTTTCCATTTTCAGTTCCGTATACTTATCCTTTATTACCATCATATATGTTGCGTAAAATTACAATAACTTTTTGTCTTCAAATTTTGCGTATAGTTCAATTAAATTTCCTTTGATTAAATAAACGGAAATTAAAAAACAGTGGCACGTACCATTTCTTGGAAACGTTGTATCGTAATTTTCATCTGACTGTTTTGAAAGGCACGCACTTTACTTAACGTTTGCAATGATTCGGTTAGCGAAGTAAAGAAATATTCTACTTTCGAAATTGTTGGCTCTTGTAATTCTAAGGCAAATATATTCATCTGTCGACATCGTGAACATTGTTTTTTGGCAAAATTCCAGAAAAACAAATATACTATAAGTAAAATAATAAACATCATAATATTAAATTTAACTCTGTTCATCGTTGCCTTGTTGGACACATCCATAACAATATACAGGGTGGGGCAGTAATAATTAGCACCTCAGATATCCACGCAACTATAAGTTTCATAGAAGTTTTTGCTAATATAAAATTGCACAGTACAAAGGGGCCATCCGTTGATGAAAATAGTTTTTTTGTAAGTGGAGTTATGTTGGACATATGAAGGTTACCTTCATTTTTTAAAATGAATTGGTATATCCATTCTTCCGTAATACGATAGAGCATTTTAAAGCAAGTTTAACGATTTGTAACATGAAGGCATTGAAGGTTACAAAAAGTAAAGAAAGGCGATAATACTCACGGTTTTGATAGCAAATGAAACATACGTATTGTAAACAGTGGTGGAAGGCGTAATACTTACCGTTTACTTCACTGTGAATAAACACTGTTCGAAGGGCATTTCAATAGTTTGCAGCATAAGTTAAACATGATAAGATTAGTATTGAAAAATCGGTTCGAATACGTTTGGTTAGGCTGTTCTTTGTGTCGTTCATTTTATAAGTACTGAGCTGCGGATTCCTGAGGACAGCTCACAAAATTGTTGAACTATGGAAGATTATCTTTGTGAATTTGAATCAAAAGGTAATTAAATTCCATTAGATTGTAAACAGATCTCAATGTTTCATTTTAGATAGTAAGATTAAATACTCTTTACAAAACTACAAGAATGGATACATACCTTTCTGTTATTATTATTTCACAAAGAATTATAATTGCAATTATATAGTTCATTACGATAAAAAATATTTCTCAGAAAATTCTAAATATTAAATTAAAGAATCAAGTAAAACATTTTTAATAATTACGAATATGAAAAATACTTGAATATTCCAATAGAAAGATGTCTAAACAGGAGTTAGAAAAGTCAAACATTCAATTTCAATTCCAGAATTCATCTATAAGAGGTAAAATGTTTTGAAAGCTTTAATTACAGTCTTTAATACAAGCAGTTGGGCAGTATTTCAATTTTTAAGAAAATTGATGAAAGTCAACCATTTTGAAGTGGTCAGAATCTTTGTCGTTTGAGCAATAAGTGAATAACAAATAACTACATAATTTCCAGGCTTAAAAACTTATGGATTATATCCTATGCAGACTCGTTTATGAGCGTGTTACTAAATAATAATCCACACTAAGTAATCATTTTAAAACTTAAACGATTACATCTCGTGAACTTTCAAAGATATCAGAAGTGTGAAAAGTATGTGGTTTATCAAAAACTCTTCTAAAAGAACGGACGAAGCCAATAGAAATCTTTGTTGAAGTAAGCAAGTTCTAAAGTTCTAAGCAACGCGATGGCCCTTATCTGCCTATGTTTCATAGCAAGTAAGTTCTGAATTTCTATGAAATCCGATGGAATTCCTCACTACTAACGTTTCAAAGTAAGTTCTCAAATTCTCAGTTCTACGTTTAAAACTATGTGTGGTCTATATATCTATGTAAAGTGATGGTTCCTATTAGTCGTGAAGGAAACCTATATCTAGTAAGTCAGGGAAGCTCGAAGGGGTTAATTATCTAAATGCTTTAAGGTGTAAAACGTACTTTAATCTAAAGCGATCTATCGTTCCAAGGTATCCGCTCACGTACAACTTTTCTTGGGCGCCAGCTGCTCAGAAAGTAGCAAAGGGATAGACTACACGACCCCGGGAACCCTGGGGCGGAACAACCCTTGAAACTTCGAAATGCTCCTCCTCTCGACTATGACTAGCCAAGTACACACACTCAGATCGCGAGATACTGAAGTCACGGCATGTTTATTTATGGTCTCGACGTGGGTTTAACTAACAAGGGTTACGGGAAACTACGCAACACGCCGCGAATTACCGGGTATCATAACTCGCTTCACGATATAAGATACAATATACAATATGCGACACAAGAAATGGGACGCTTTAGCGAATAAGCTCTCACGTTCTCTTCTTCAGGTTCCTTGAATTCGCTGGTGGTCCTCGGGTCTCGTGGATCCTCCTCGGGGCTCCTTGGTGGAGTGGGCTGTAGGCTTCGGTATTGTTCGGGTCCATCGATCAGTGGACTTCGGCGATTTCCTCTTCTCGCCATCTTGGGTGTCCCTGAGGGGATCCTCCTGATAATTTAAATTGCGTAGCGCCTCGCGCGCCGCGCTCCCATGACCCACCTGCAGGGCCGCTGAACTTTTGACTTCCCTTTAGGGGGTTAAGGATGGTTGAGGGCCTTCTCACATCCCAGAGCATTATAAAGCACAGAGCAGATAAGCATAATGCGATGCATAGAGCTTTACAACCTTAAACTTACTTTGAACTGTTTATATGAAATGCGGTTTATATGATATTGCGGTGCATGAAGCATGACAAATTAAATGCTTCGGCACCTGGACATCTAGAAACGCTATTCCGTCGCAAGGAAGTGTGGCATTTACGTTCTTTTAAAGTCTAGACAAGGTATACATAACACTTCGCAATGAATATTATATCTCATCATGAAACATACATGAGATGCGATATCGCGTTCTAGGAAGCATTAGAACTCTATTGCTTCGATACGTAGACATCAGAGAACGCTATTTCCTAGCAAGGAAGCGTGGCCTTCACATTTTTTTGAAGTGTATACGAGGTCCACATAGCTCTTCGCAAAGAATATTGCATCTTATCATGATACGTAGAAATGAGATGCCATATCACATTTTAAGCAGTATTAGAACTCTATTGCTTGGATACGCAGACATCTGGAAACGTTATTTCCTAAGAAGGAAGTGTGGTATTCGCAATCTTTGGTATTGTAGACGAGGTATACATAACACTTAGCAATGAATATTATATCTTATCCTGACACATAGAAATGAGTTGCGATATGGCGTTATAGGAAGCATTGGAACTTTATTGATTCGATACGTAGACGTCTGGAAACGCATTTCCTAGCAAGGATGTGTTGCATTTACATTCTTTTACAGTCTAGACGAGGTTTACATAACACTTCGCAATGAATATTCTATCTCATCGAGAAACAAATATCTGAGATGCGATATCGCAATTTAAGAACCATTACAGCTCTATTGCTTCTATACGTGGATATCAAGAAACGCTATATCCTAGCGAGCAAGTGTGGCAGTTACATTCTTTTGAAGTGTAGACGAGGCATACGTAACACTTCGCAATGAATATGATATCTTATCATGAAACATAGAAATAAGATGCGATATCACGTTTTGAGAAGCATTAGAACTCTATTTCCTCGATGCCTAGACATCTGGAAATGCTATTTGCTAGCAAGGAAGTGTGGCATTTAAATTCTTTTGAATTGCAGACGAGGTATACATACCACTTCGCAATGAATATTATATCTTATCATGAAACATAGAAATGAGATGCCATATCGCGTTTTAAGAATCATTACAACCCTGCTGCTTCTTTACGCAGACATCTAGAAGCGCTATTCCTAGCAAGCATGTGTGCCATTTACAATCTTTCAAAGTGTGGACGAGGTATACATAACACTTCGCAATGAATATTGCATTTTATCATGTAACATGGAAATGAGATTGGATATCGCGTATTAAGAAGCATTAGAACACAATTGTTTCGATACCTAGACATCTGGAAATGCTATGTCCTAGCAAGGAAGTGTCGCATTTACATTCTTTTGAAATATAAACGAGGTATACATAACACTTCGCAATGAATATTATATCTTATCATGAAACATAGTAATGAGATGTGATGTCGCATTTAAAGTGGCATTAGAAATCCATTGCTTCGATACGTAGACATCTGGAAACGCATTCCCTAACAAGGACGTGTGACATTTGCATTCTTTTGATGTGTAGACGAGGTGTACATAACACTTCGCAATGAATATTATGTCTTGACATCAAACATAGAAATGAGATGCGATATCGCGTTCTAAGAAGCATTAGAACCCTATTGCTTCGATACGAAGACATCTGGAAACGCATTTCCTAGCAAAAGGTGTGGCATCTACGATCTTGAGAAGTGTAGACGGGGTACACATAAAACTTCGCAATGAATATTACATCTTACCATGAAACATAGAAATGAGATGCGATATCGCGCTTTAAGAAGCATTAGAAATCTACTGCTACGATACGTAGACATCTGCAAACGCTATTTCCTAGCGAGGAAGTGTGGCATTCACATTCATTTGAAGTGTAAACGCGGAATACATAACACTTCGCAAATCATATTATATCTTACCATGAAACATAGAAATGAGATGCGATATCGCGTTTTAAGAAGCATTAGAACTCTATTCCTACGATGCGTATCTGCAAACAATATTTCCCAGCAAGGAAGTGTCACATTTACATTCTTTTGAAATGAATACGAGGTATACATAACACTCCACACTGAATATTATATGTTATCACGAAACATAGAAATGAAATGCGACATCTCGTTTTAAGAAGCATTAGAACTCTATCGCTACGATACTTAGACATCTGCAAACGCTATTTCCTAGCATGGAAATGTCGCATTTATATTCCATTGAAGTGAATACGAGGTATGCATGACACCTCGCAATGCATATTATATTTTATCATGAAACATAGAAATGATATGCGACATCTTGTTTTAAGAAGTATTAGAACTCTATTCTTACGATACGTGGTCATCTGGAAACGCTATTTCCTAGCAAGAAAGTGTCGCATTTACATTCTTTTGAAGTGTAGACGAGGAATACATAACACTTCGCAAATCATATTATATCTTACGATGAAACATAGAAATGAAATGCGATATCGCATTTTAAGAAGCATTAGAAATCTATTGCTACGATACGTAGACATCTGCAAACGCTATTTCCTAGCGAGGGAGTGTCGCATTCACATTCATTTGTAGTGTAGACGAGGAATACATGACACTTCGCAAATCATATTATATCTTACCATGAAACATAGATATGAGATGCGATATCGCGTTTTAAGAAGCATCAGAGATCCATTGCTACGATACGTAGACATCTGCAGACGCTATTTCCTTCCAAGGAAGTGTCGCATTTACATTCATTTGAAGTGTAGACGAGGAATACATATCACTTCGCAAATCATATTATACCTTACCATGAAACATAGAAAGAGAATGCGATATCGCGTTTTAAGAATCATAAGAACTCTATTGCTACGATACTTAGACATCTGCAAACGCTATTTCCTAGCATGGAAGTGTCGCATTTATATTCCATTGAAGTGAATACGAGGTATGCATGACACTTCGCAAATCATATTATACTTTACCATGAAACATAGAAATGGGATGCGATATCGCGTTTTAAGAATCATAAGATATCTATTGCTACGATACGTAGACATCTGCAAACGCTATTTCCTTGCAAGGAAGTGTCGCATTCACATTCATTTGAAGTGTAGACGAGGAATACATGATACTTCGCAAATCCTATTATATCTTACCATGAAACATAGAAATGAGATGCGATATCGCGTTCTAAGAAGCATTAGAACACTATTGCTTCGATACGTACACATCTGCAAACGCTATTTCCTTGCAAGGAAGTGTCGCATTTGCATTCATTTGAAGTGTAGACGAGGAATACATATCACTTCGCAAATCATATTATACCTTACCATGAAACATAGAAATGGAATGCGATATCGCGTTTTAAGAATCATAAGATCTCTATTGCTACGATACGTAGACATCTGCAAACGCTATTTCCTTGCAAGGAAGTGTCGCATTTACATTCATTAGAAGTGTTGACGAGGAATACATAACACTTCGCAAATCATATTATATCTTACCATGAAACATAGAAATGAGATGGAATATCGCGTTTTAAGAATCATAAGAACTCTATTGCTACGATACTTAGACATCTGCAAACGCTATTTCCTAGCATGGAAGTGTCGCATTTATATTCCATTGAAGTGAATACGAGGTATGCATGACACCTCGCAATGGATATTATATCTTATCATGAAACATAGAAATGATATGCGACATCTTGTTTTAAGAAGTATTAGAACTCCATTCTTACGATACGTGGTCATCTGGAAACGCTATTTCCTAGCAAGAAAGTGTCGCATTTACATTCTTTTGAAGTGTAGACGAGGAATACATAACACTTCGCAAATCATATTATATCTTACCATGAAACATAGAAATGAGATGCGATATCGCGTTTTAAGAAGCATCAGAAATCTATTGCTACGATACGTAGACATCTGCAAACGCTATTTCCTAGCGAGGGAGTGTCGCATTCACATTCATTTGTAGTGTAGACGAGGAATACATGTCACTTCGCAAATCATATTATATCTTACCATGAAACATAGAAATGAGATGCAATATCGCGTTCTAAGAATCATAAGAACTCTATTGCTACGATACGTAGACATCTGCAAACGCTATTTCTTTGCAAGGAAGTGTCGCATTTACATTCATTTGAAGTGTAGACGAGGAATACATAACACTTCGCAAATCATATTATATCTTACCATGAAACATAGAATTGAGATCGATACCGCGTTTTAAGAATCATAAGAACTCCATTGCTACGATACGTAGACACCTGCAAACGCCATTTCCTTGCAAGGAAGTGTCGCATTTACATTCATTTGAAACGTAGACGAGGAATACATAACACTTCGCAAATCATATTATATCTTACCATGAAACATAGAAATGAGATGCGATATCGCGTTTTAAAAAGCATTAGAAATCTATTGCTACGATACGTAGACATCTGCAAACGCTATTTCCTAGCGAGGAAGTGTCGCATTCACATTCATTTGAATTGTAGAACAGGAATACATGACACTTCGCAAATCATATTATATCTTACCATGAAACATAGAAATGAGATGCGATATCGCGTTTTAAGAAGCATTAGAAAGCTATTGCTACGACACGTAGACATCTGCAAACGCTATTTCCTAGCGAGGAAGTATCTCATTCGCATTCATTTGAAGTGTAGACGAGGAATACATAACACTTCGCAAATCATGTTATATCTTACCATGAAACATAGAAATGAGATGCGATATCGCGTTTTAAGAAGAATTAGAACACTATAGCTACGATAGGTAGACATTTGCAAACGCTACTTCCTTGCAAGGAAGTGTCGCATTTACATTCATTTGAAGTGTAGAGGAGGAATACATAACACTTGGCGAATCATATTACATCTTACCATGAAACATAGAAATGAGATGCGATATCGCGCTTTAAGTAGCATTAGAAATCTATTGCTACGATACGTAGACATCTGCAAACGCTATTTCCTAGCGAGGAAGTGTCGCATTCACATTCATTTGAAGTGTAGGAGAGGAATACATGACACTTCGCAAATCATATTATATCTTACCATGAAACATAGAAATGAGATGCGATATCGCGTTTTAAGAAGCATTAGAAATCTATTGCTACGATACGTAGACATCTGCAATCGCTACTTCTTTGCAAGGAAGTGTCGCATTTACATTCATTTGAAGTGTAGACGAGGAATACATAACACTTCGCAAATTATATTATATTTTACCATGAAACATAGAAATGAGATGCGATATCTCGTTTTAAGAAGCATTTGAACTCTATTGCTTCGATACGTAGACATCTGCAATCGCTACTTCCTTGCAAGGAAGTGTCGCATTTACATTCCTTTGAAGCGTAGACGAGGAATACATAACTCTTCGCAAATCATATTACATCTTACCATGAAACATAGAAATGAGATGCGATATCGCGTTTTAAGAAGTATTAGAACTCTATTGCTACGATACCTAGACATCTGCAGACGCTATTTCCTAGCAAGGAAGTGTCGCATTTACATTCATTTGAAGTGTAGACGAGGAATACATGACACTTCGCAAATCATATTATATCTTACCATGAAACATAGAAATGAGATGCGATATCGCGTTTTAAGAATCATATGAACTTTATTGCTATGATACGTAGACATCTGCAAACGCTATTTCCTAGCGAGGAAGTGCCGCATTCACATTCATTTGAAGTGTAGACGAGGAATACATGACACTTCGCAAATCATACTATATCTTACCATGAAACATAGAAATGAGATGCGATATCGCGTTTTAAGAAGCATTAGAAAGCTATTGCTACGATACGTAGACATCTGCAAACGCTATTTCCAAGCGAGGAAGTATCGCATTCACATTGATTTGAAGTGTAGACGAGGAATACGTGACACTTCGCAAATCATATTATATCTTACCATGAAACATAGAAATGGGATGCGATATCGCGTTTTAAGAAGCATTAGAAAGCTATTGCTACGATACGTAGAAATCTGCAAACGCTATTTCCAAGCGAGGAAGTATCGCATTCACATTCATTTGAAGTGTAGACGAGGAATACATGACACTTCGCAAATCATATTATATCTTACCATGAAACATAGAAATGAGATGCGATATCGCGTTATAAGAATCATAAGAACTCTATTGCTACGAATCGTAGACATCTGCAAACGCTATTTCCTTGCAAGGAAGTGTCGCATTTACATTCATTTGAATCGTAGACGAGGAATGCATAACACTTCGCAATGTATATTATATCTTATCATGAAACATAGATATGAGATGCAATATCTCGTTTTAAGAAGCATTTGAACTCTATTGCTTCGATACGTAGACATCTGCAATCGCTACTTCCTTGCAAGGAAGTGTCGCATTTACATTCCTTTGAAGCGTAGACGAGGAATACATAACTCTTCGCAAATCATATTACATCTTACCATGAAACATAGAAATGAGATGCGATATCGCGTTTTAAGAAGTATTAGAACTCTATTGCTACGATACCTAGACATCTGCAGACGCTATTTCCTAGCAAGGAAGTGTCGCATTTACATTCATTTGAATCGTAGACGAGGAATGCATAACACTTCGCAATGTATATTATATCTTATCATAAAACATAGATATGAGATGCAATATCTCGTTTTAAGAAGCATTTGAACTCTATTGCTTCGATACGTAGACATCTGCAATCACTACTTCCTTGCAAGGAAGTTTCGCATTTACATTCATTTGAAGTGTAGACGAGGAATACATAACACTTCGCAAATCATATTACATCTTACCATGAAACATAGAAATGAGATGCGATATCGCGTTTAAAGAAGCATTAGAACTCTATTGCTACGATACGTAGACATCTGCAAACGCTATTTCCTTGGAAGGAAGTGTCGCATTTACATTCACTTGAATCGTAGTCGAGGAATGCATAACACTTCGCAATGTATATTATATCTTATCATGAAACATATATATGAGATGCAATATCTCGTTCTAAGAAGCATTTGAACTCTATTGCTTCGATACGTAGACATCTGCAATCGCTACCTCCTTTCAAGGAAGTGTCGCATTTACATTCATTTGAAGTGTAGACGAGGAATACATGACACTTCGCAAATCATATTATATCTTACCATGAAACATAGAAATGAGATGCGATATCGCGTTATAAGAATCATAAGAACTCTATTGCTACGAATCGTAGACATCTGCAAACGCTATTTCCTTGCAAGGAAGTGTCGCATTTACATTCATTTGAATCGTAGACGAGGAATGCATAACACTTCGCAATGTATATTATATCTTATCATGAAACATAGATATGAGATGCAATATCTCGTTTTAAGAAGCATTTGAACTCTATTGCTTCGATACGTAGACATCTGCAATCGCTACTTCCTTGCAATTAAGTGTCGCATTTACATTCATTTGAAGCGTAGACGAGGAATACATAACTCTTCGCAAATCATATTACATCTTACCATGAAACATAGAAATGAGATGCGATATCGCGTTTTAAGAAGTATTAGAACTCTATTGCTACGATACCTAGACATCTGCAGACGCTATTTCCTAGCAAGGAAGTGTCGCATTTACATTCATTTGAAGTGTAGACGAGAAATACATGACACTTCGCAAATCATATTATATCTTACCATGAAACATAGAAATGAGATGCGATATCGCGTTTTAAGAAGCATTAGAAAGCTATTGCTACGATACGTAGACATCTGCAAACGCTATTTAGTAGCGAGGAAGTATCGCATTCACATTCATTTGAAGTGTAGACGAGGAGTACATAACACTTCGCAAATCATGTTATATCTTACCATGAAACATAGAAATGAGATGCGATATCGCGTTTTAAGAAGCATTATTACTCTATTGCTACGATACCTAGACATCTGCAGACGCTATTTCCTAGCAAGGAAGTGTCGCATTTACATTCATTTGAAGTGTAGACGAAGAATACATGACACTTCGCAAATCATATTATATCTTACCATGAAACATAGAAATGAGATGCGATATCGCGTTTTAAGAAGCATTAGAAAGCTATTGCTACGATACGTAGACATCTGCAAACGCTATTTCCAAGGCAGGAAGTATCGCATTCACATTCATTTGAAGTGTAGACGAGGAATACATAACACTTCGGAAATCATGTTATATCTTACCATGAAACATAGAAATGAGATGCGATATCGCGTTTTAAGAATCATCTGAACTCTATTGCTACGATACGTAGACATCTGCAAACGCTATTTCCTAGCGAGGAAGTGTCGCATTCACATTCACTTGAAGTGTAGACGAGGAATACATGACACTTCGCAAATCATATTATATCTTACCATGAAACATAGAAATGAGATGCGATATCGCGTTTTAAGAAGCATTAGAAATCTAATGCTACGATCCGTAGACATCTGCAAACGCTACTTCCTAGCGAGGAAGTGTCGCATTCACATTCCTCTGAAGTGTAGACGAGGAATACATACCACTTCGCAAATCATATTACATCTTACCATGAAACATAGAAATGAGATGCGATATCGCGTATTAAGAAACATTAGAAAGCTATTGCTACGATACGTAGACATCTGCAAACGCTATTTAGTAGCGAGGAAGTATCGCATTCACATTCATTTGAAGTGTAGACGAGGAATACATAACACTTCGCAAATCATGTTATATCTTACCATGAAACATAGAAATGAGATGCGGTATCGCGTTCTAGGAATCATATGAACTCTATTGCTACGATACGTAGACATCTGCAAACGCTATTTCCTAGAGAGGAAGTGTCGCATTCACATTCATTTGAAGTGTAGACGAGGAATACATGACACTTCGCAAATCATATTATATCTTACCATGAAACATAGAAATGAGATGCGATATCACGTTTTAAGTATCATAAGAACTCTATTGCTACGATACGTAGACATCTGCAAACGCTATTTCCTTGCAAGGAAGTGTCGCATTTACATTCACTTGAATCGTAGTCGAGGAATACATAACACTTCGCAATGTATATTATATCTTATCATGAAACATAGATA
The DNA here is from genome assembly GCF_050948175.1 of Xylocopa sonorina. Taxonomy (NCBI): domain Eukaryota; kingdom Metazoa; phylum Arthropoda; class Insecta; order Hymenoptera; family Apidae; genus Xylocopa; species Xylocopa sonorina. The sequence goes on along the minus strand of NW_027490389.1, from coordinate 140,470 downwards.
TGAGATGCAATATCTCGTTCTAAGAAGCATTTGAATTCTATTGCTTCGATACGTAGACATCTGCAATCGCTACCTCCTTTCAAGGAAGTGTCGCATTTACATTCATTTGAAGTGTAGACGAGGAATACATGACACTTCGCAAATCATATTATATCTTACCATGAAACATAGGAGTGAGATGCGATATCGCGTTTTAAGAATCATAAGTACTCTATTGCTACGATACGTAGACATCTGCAAACGCTGTTTCCTTAAATGGAAGTGTCGCATTTACATTCATTTGAATCGTAGACGAGGAATGCATAACACTTCCCAATGTATATTATATCTTATCGTGAAACATAGATATGAGATGCAATATCTCGTTTTAAGAAGCATTTGAACACTATTGCTACGTAACGTAGACATCTGCAATCGCTACTTCCTTGCAAGGAGGTATCGCATTCATTTGAAGTGTAGACGAGGAATACATGACACTGCGCAAATCATATTATATCTTACCATGAAACATAGAAATGTGATGCGATATCGCGTTTTAAGAATCATAAGAACTCTATTGCTACGATACGTAGATATCTGCAAACGCTATTTCCTTGCAAGGAAGTGTCGGATTTACATTCATTTGAAGTGTAGACGAGGAATGCATGACACTTCGCAAATCATATTACATCTTACCATGAAACATAGAAATGAGATGCGATATCGCGTTTTAAGAAGCATTAGAACTCTATTGCTACGATACCTAGACATCTGCAGACGCTATTTCCTAGCAAGGAAGTGTCGCATTTACATTCATTTGAAGTGTAGACGAGAAATACATGACACTTCGCAAATCATATTATATCTTACCATGAAACATAGAAATGAGATGCGATATCGCGTTTTAAGAAGCATTAGAAAGCTATTGCTACGATACGTAGACATCTGCAAACGCTATTTAGTAGCGAGGAAGTATCGCATTCACATTCATTTGAAGTGTAGACGAGGAGTACATAACACTTCGCAAATCATGTTATATCTTACCATGAAACATAGAAATGAGATGCGATATCGCGTTTTAAGAAGCATTATTACTCTATTGCTACGATACCTAGACATCTGCAGACGCTATTTCCTAGCAAGGAAGTGTCGCATTTACATTCATTTGAAGTGTAGACGAAGAATACATGACACATCGCAAATCATATTATATCTTACCATGAAACATAGAAATGAGATGCGATATCGCGTTTTAAGAAGCATTAGAAAGCTATTGCTACGATACGTAGACATCTGCAAACGCTATTTCCAAGGCAGGAAGTATCGCATTCACATTCATTTGAAGTGTAGACGAGGAATACATAACACTTCGGAAATCATGTTATATCTTACCATGAAACATAGAAATGAGATGCGATATCGCGTTTTAAGAATCATCTGAACTCTATTGCTACGATACGTAGACATCTGCAAACGCTATTTCCTAGCGAGGAAGTGTCGCATTCACATTCACTTGAAGTGTAGACGAGGAATACATGACACTTCGCAAATCATATTATATCTTACCATGAAACATAGAAATGAGATGCGATATCGCGTTTTAAGAAGCATTACAAATCTAATGCTACGATCCGTAGACATCTGCAAACGCTACTTCCTAGCGAGGAAGTGTCGCATTCACATTCCTCTGAAGTGTAGACGAGGAATACATACCACTTCGCAAATCATATTACATCTTACCATGAAACATAGAAATGAGATGCGATATCGCGTATTAAGAAACATTAGAAAGCTATTGCTACGATACGTAGACATCTGCAAACGCTACTTCCTAGCGAGGAAGTGTCGCATTCACATTCCTCTGAAGTGTAGACGAGGAATACATACCACTTCGCAAATCATATTACATCTTACCATGAAACATAGAAATGAGATGCGATATCGCGTATTAAGAAACATTAGAAAGCTATTGCTACGATACGTAGACATCTGCAAACGCTATTTAGTAGCGAGGAAGTATCGCATTCACATTCATTTGAAGTGTAGACGAGGAATACATAACACTTCGCAAATCATGTTATATCTTACCATGAAACATAGAAATGAGATGCGATATCGCGTTCTAGGAATCATATGAACTCTATTGCTACGATACGTAGACATCTGCAAACGCTATTTCCTTGCAAGGAAGTGTCGCATTTACATTCACTTGAATCGTAGTCGAGGAATACATAACACTTCGCAATGTATATTATATCTTATCATGAAACATAGATATGAGATGCAATATCTCGTTCTAAGAAGCATTTGAATTCTATTGCTTCGATACGTAGACATCTGCAATCGCTACCTCCTTTCAAGGAAGTGTCGCATTTACATTCATTTGAAGTGTAGACGAGGAATACATAACACTTCGCAAATCATATTACATCTTACCATGAAACACAGAAATGAGATGCGATATCGCGTTTTAAGAATCATCTGAACTCTATTGCTACGATACGTAGACATCTGCAAACGCTATTTCCTTGCAAGGAAGTGTCGCATTTACATTCACTTGAATCGTAGTCGAGGAATGCATAACACTTCGCAATGTATATTATATCTTATCATGAAACATAGATATGAGATGCAATATCTCGTTCTAAGAAGCATTTGAACTCTATTGCTTCGATACGTAGACATCTGCAATCGCTACCTCCTTTCAAGGAAGTGTCGCATTTACATTCATTTGAAGTGTAGACGAGGAATACATGACACTTCGCAAATCATATTACATCTAACCATGAAACATAGAAATGAGATGCGATATCGCGTTTTAAGAAGCATTAGAACTCTATTGCTACGATACGTAGACATCTGCAAACGCTATTTCCTTGCAAGGAAGTGTCGCATTTACATTCATTTGAATCGTAGACGAGGAATACATGACACTTCGCAAATCATATTATATCTTACCAGGAATCATAGAAATGAGATGCGATATCGCGTCTTAAGAAGCATTAGAAAGCTATTGCTACGATACGTAGACATCTGCAAACGCTATTTCCTAGCGAGGAAGTATCGCATTCACATTCATTTGAAGTGTAGTCGAGGAATACATAACACTTCGCAAATCATGTTATATCTTACCATGAAACATAGAAATGAGATGCGATATCGCGTTCTAAGAATCATATGAACTCTATTGCTACGATACGTAGACATCTGCAAACGCTATTTCCTAGCGAGGAAGGGTCGCATTCACATTCATTTGAAGTGTAGACGAGGAATACATGACACTTCGGAAATCATATTATATCTTACCATGAAACATAGAAATGAGATGCGATATCGCGTTTTAAGAAGCATTAGAAATCTATTGCTACGATACGTAGACATCTGCAAACGCTATTTCCTAGCGAGGAAGTGTCGCATTCACATTCCTTTGAAGTGTAGACGAGGAATACATAACACTTCGCAAATCATATTATATCTTACCATGAAACATAGATATGGGATGCGATATCGCGTTTTAAGAATCATATGAACTCTATTGCTACGATACGTAGACATCTGCAAACGCTATTTCCTAGCGAGGAAGTGTCGCATTTACATTCATTTGAAGTGTAGACGAGGAATACATGACACTTCGCAAATCATACTATATCTTACCATGAAACATAGAAATGAGATGCGATATCGCGTTTTAAGAAGCATTAGAAAGCTATTGCTACGATACGTAGACATCTGCAAACGCTATTTCCAAGCGAGGAAGTATCGCATTCACATTGATTTGAAGTGTAGACGAGGAATACATGACACTTCGCAAATCATATTATATCTTACCATGAAACATAGAAATGAGATGCGATATCGCGTTTTAAGAAGCATTAGAAAGCTATTGCTACGATACGTAGAAATCTGCAAACGCTATTTCCAAGCGAGGAAGTATCGCATTCACATTCATTTGAAGTGTAGACGAGGAATACATAACACTTCGCAAATCAAGTTATATCTTACCATGAAACATAGAAATGAGATGCGATATCGCGTTTTAAGAATCATCTGAACTCTATTGCTACGATACGTAGACATCTGCAAACGCTATTTCCTAGCGAGGAAGTGTCGCATTCACATTCATTTGAAGTGTAGACGAGGAATACATGACACTTCGCAAATCATATTATATCTTACCATGAAACATAGAAATGAGATGCGATATCGCGTTATAAGAATCATAAGAACTCTATTGCTACGAATCGTAGACATCTGCAAACGCTATTTCCTTGCAAGGAAGTGTCGCATTTACATTCATTTGAATCGTAGACGAGGAATGTATAACACTTCGCAATGTATATTATATCTTATCATGAAACATAGATATGAGATGCAATATCTCGTTTTAAGAAGCATTTGATCCCTATTGCTACGATACGTAGACATCTGCAAACGCTATTTCCTAGCGAGGAGGTGTCGCATTCACATTCATTTGAAGTGTAGACGAGGAATACATAACACTTCGCAAATCATATTACATCTTACCATGAAACATAGAAATGAGATGCGATATCGCGTTTTAAGAAGCATTAGAAAGCTATTGCTACGATACGTAGACATCTGCAAACGCTATTTCCTTTCAAGGAAGTGTCGCATTTACATTCATTTGAAGTGTAGACGAGGAATACATGACACTGCGCAAATCATATTATATCTTACCATGAAACATAGAAATGAGATGCGATATCGCGTTATAAGAATCATAAGAACTCTATTGCTACGAATCGTAGACATCTGCAAACGCTATTTCCTTGCAAGGAAGTGTCGCATTTACATTCATTTGAATCGTAGACGAGGAATGCATAACACTTCGCAATGTATATTATATCTTATCATGAAACATAGATATGAGATGCAATATCTCGTTTTAAGAAGCATTTGAACTCTATTGCTTCGATACGTAGACATCTGCAATCGCTACTTCCTTGCAATTAAGTGTCGCATTTACATTCATTTGAAGCGTAGACGAGGAATACATAACTCTTCGCAAATCATATTACATCTTACCATGAAACATAGAAATGAGATGCGATATCGCGTTTTAAGAAGTATTAGAACTCTATTGCTACGATACCTAGACATCTGCAGACGCTATTTCCTAGCAAGGAAGTGTCGCATTTACATTCATTTGAAGTGTAGACGAGAAATACATGACACTTCGCAAATCATATTATATCTTACCATGAAACATAGAAATGAGATGCGATATCGCGTTTTAAGAAGCATTAGAAAGCTATTGCTACGATACGTAGACATCTGCAAACGCTATTTAGTAGCGAAGAAGTATCGCATTCACATTCATTTGAAGTGTAGACGAGGAGTACATAACACTTCGCAAATCATGTTATATCTTACCATGAAACATAGAAATGAGATGCGATATCGCGTTTTAAGAAGCATTATTACTCTATTGCTACGATACCTAGACATCTGCAGACGCTATTTCCTAGCAAGGAAGTGTCGCATTTACATTCATTTGAAGTGTAGACGAAGAATACATGACACTTCGCAAATCATATTATATCTTACCATGAAACATAGAAATGAGATGCGATATCGCGTTCTAGGAATCATATGAACTCTATTGCTACGATACGTAGACATCTGCAAACGCTATTTCCTAGCGAGGAAGTGTCGCATTCACATTCATTTGAAGTGTAGACGAGGATTACATGACACTTCGCAAATCATATTATATCTTACCATGAAACATAGAAATGAGATGCGATATCACGTTTTAAGTATCATAAGAACTCTATTGCTACGATACGTAGACATCTGCAAACGCTATTTCCTTGCAAGGAAGTGTCGCATTTACATTCACTTGAATCGTAGTCGAGGAATACATAACACTTCGCAATGTATATTATATCTTATCATGAAACATAGATATGAGATGCAATATCTCGTTTTAAGAAGCATTTGTAATCTATTGCTTCAATACGTAGACATCTGCAAACGCTATTTCCTTGCAAGGAAGTGTCGCATTTACATTCATTTGAAGTGTAGACAAGGAATACATAACACTTCGCAAATCATATTATACCTTACCATGAAACATAGAAATGAGATGCGATATCGCGTTTTAAGAATCATAAGAACTATATTGCTACGATACGTAGACATCTGCAAACGCTATTTCCAAGGCAGGAAGTATCGCATTCACATTCATTTGAAGTGTAGACGAGGAATACATAACACTTCGGAAATCATGTTATATCTTACCATGAAACATAGAAATGAGATGCGATATCGCGTTTTAAGAATCATCTGAACTCTATTGCTACGATACGTAGACATCTGCAAACGCTATTTCCTAGCGAGGAAGTGTCGCATTCACATTCACTTGAAGTGTAGACGAGGAATACATGACACTTCGCAAATCATATTATATCTTACCATGAAACATAGAAATGAGATGCGATATCGCGTTTTAAGAAGCATTAGAAATCTAATGCTACGATCCGTAGACATCTGCAAACGCTACTTCCTAGCGAGGAAGTGTCGCATTCACATTCCTCTGAAGTGTAGACGAGGAATACATACCACTTCGCAAATCATATTACATCTTACCATGAAACATAGAAATGAGATGCGATATCGCGTATTAAGAAACATTAGAAAGCTATTGCTACGATACGTAGACATCTGCAAACGCTATTTAGTAGCGAGGAAGTATGGCATTCACATTCATTTGAAGTGTAGACGAGGAATACATAACACTTCGCAAATCATGTTATATCTTACCATGAAACATAGAAATGAGATGCGGTATCGCGTTCTAGGAATCATATGAACTCTATTGCTACGATACGTAGACATCTGCAAACGCTATTTCCTAGAGAGGAAGTGTCGCATTCACATTCATTTGAAGTGTAGACGAGGAATACATGACACTTCGCAAATCATATTATATCTTACCATGAAACATAGAAATGAGATGCGATATCACGTTTTAAGTATCATAAGAACTCTATTGCTACGATACGTAGACATCTGCAAACGCTATTTCCTTGCAAGGAAGTGTCGCATTTACATTCACTTGAATCGTAGTCGAGGAATACATAACACTTCGCAATGTATATTATATCTTATCATGAAACATAGATATGAGATGCAATATCTCGTTCTAAGAAGCATTTGAATTCTATTGCTTCGATACGTAGACATCTGCAATCGCTACCTCCTTTCAAGGAAGTGTCGCATTTACATTCATTTGAAGTGTAGACGAGGAATACATGACACTTCGCAAATCATATTATATCTTACCATGAAACATAGAAGTGAGATGCGATATCGCGTTTTAAGAATCATAAGTACTCTATTGCTACGATACGTAGACATCTGCAAACGCTGTTTCCTTAAATGGAAGTGTCGCATTTACATTCATTTGAATCGTAGACGAGGAATGCATAACACTTCCCAATGTATATTATATCTTATCGTGAAACATAGATATGAGATGCAATATCTCGTTTTAAGAAGCATTTGAACACTATTGCTTCGTAACGTAGACATCTGCAATCGCTACTTCCTTGCAAGGAGGTATCGCATTCATTTGAAGTGTAGACGAGGAATACATGACACTGCGCAAATCATATTATATCTTACCATGAAACATAGAAATGTGATGCGATATCGCGTTTTAAGAATCATAAGAACTCTATTGCTACGATACGTAGATATCTGCAAACGCTATTTCCTTGCAAGGAAGTGTCGGATTTACATTCATTTGAAGTGTAGACGAGGAATGCATGACACTTCGCAAATCATATTACATCTTACCATGAAACATAGAAATGAGATGCGATATCGCGTTTTAAGAAGCATTAGAACTCTATTGCTACGATACCTAGACATCTGCAGACGCTATTTCCTAGCAAGGAAGTGTCGCATTTACATTCATTTGAAGTGTAGACGAGAAATACATGACACTTCGCAAATCATATTATATCTTACCATGAAACATAGAAATGAGATGCGATATCGCGTTTTAAGAAGCATTAGAAAGCTATTGCTACGATACGTAGACATCTGCAAACGCTATTTAGTAGCGAGGAAGTATCGCATTCACATTCATTTGAAGTGTAGACGAGGAATACATAACACTTCGCAAATCATGTTATATCTTACCATGAAACATAGAAATGAGATGCGATATCGCGTTCTAGGAATCATATGAACTCTATTGCTACGATACGTAGACATCTGCAAACGCTATTTCCTTGCAAGGAAGTGTCGCATTTACATTCACTTGAATCGTAGTCGAGGAATACATAACACTTCGCAATGTATATTATATCTTATCATGAAACATAGATATGAGATGCAATATCTCGTTCTAAGAAGCATTTGAATTCTATTGCTTCGATACGTAGACATCTGCAATCGCTACCTCCTTTCAAGGAAGTGTCGCATTTACATTCATTTGAAGTGTAGACGAGGAATACATAACACTTCGCAAATCATATTACATCTTACCATGAAACACAGAAATGAGATGCGATATCGCGTTTTAAGAATCATCTGAACTCTATTGCTACGATACGTAGACATCTGCAAACGCTATTTCCTTGCAAGGAAGTGTCGCATTTACATTCACTTGAATCGTAGTCGAGGAATGCATAACACTTCGCAATGTATATTATATCTTATCATGAAACATAGATATGAGATGCAATATCTCGTTCTAAGAAGCATTTGAACTCTATTGCTTCGATACGTAGACATCTGCAATCGCTACCTCCTTTCAAGGAAGTGTCGCATTTACATTCATTTGAAGTGTAGACGAGGAATACATGACACTTCGCAAATCATATTACATCTAACCATGAAACATAGAAATGAGATGCGATATCGCGTTTTAAGAAGCATTAGAACTCTATTGCTACGATACGTAGACATCTGCAAACGCTATTTCCTTGCAAGGAAGTGTCGCATTTACATTCATTTGAATCGTAGACGAGGAATACATGACACTTCGCAAATCATATTATATCTTACCAGGAATCATAGAAATGAGATGCGATATCGCGTCTTAAGAAGCATTAGAAAGCTATTGCTACGATACGTAGACATCTGCAAACGCTATTTCCTAGCGAGGAAGTATCGCATTCACATTCATTTGAAGTGTAGTCGAGGAATACATAACACTTCGCAAATCATGTTATATCTTACCATGAAACATAGAAATGAGATGCGATATCGCGTTCTAAGAATCATATGAACTCTATTGCTACGATACGTAGACATCTGCAAACGCTATTTCCTAGCGAGGAAGTGTCGCATTCACATTCCTTTGAAGTGTAGACGAGGAATACATAACACTTCGCAAATCATATTATATCTTACCATGAAACATAGATATGGGATGCGATATCGCGTTTTAAGAATCATATGAACTCTATTGCTACGATACGTAGACATCTGCAGACGCTATTTCCTAGCAAGGAAGTGTCGCATTTACATTCATTTGAAGTGTAGACGAAGAATACATGACACATCGCAAATCATATTATATCTTACCATGAAACATAGAAATGAGATGCGATATCGCGTTTTAAGAAGCATTAGAAAGCTATTGCTACGATACGTAGACATCTGCAAACGCTATTTCCAAGGCAGGAAGTATCGCATTCACATTCATTTGAAGTGTAGACGAGGAATACATAACACTTCGGAAATCATGTTATATCTTACCATGAAACATAGAAATGAGATGCGATATCGCGTTTTAAGAATCATCTGAACTCTATTGCTACGATACGTAGACATCTGCAAACGCTATTTCCTAGCGAGGAAGTGTCGCATTCACATTCACTTGAAGTGTAGACGAGGAATACATGACACTTCGCAAATCATATTATATCTTACCATGAAACATAGAAATGAGATGCGATATCGCGTTTTAAGAAGCATTAGAAATCTAATGCTACGATCCGTAGACATCTGCAAACGCTACTTCCTAGCGAGGAAGTGTCGCATTCACATTCCTCTGAAGTGTAGACGAGGAATACATACCACTTCGCAAATCATATTACATCTTACCATGAAACATAGAAATGAGATGCGATATCGCGTATTAAGAAACATTAGAAAGCTATTGCTACGATACGTAGACATCTGCAAACGCTACTTCCTAGCGAGGAAGTGTCGCATTCACATTCCTCTGAAGTGTAGACGAGGAATACATACCACTTCGCAAATCATATTACATCTTACCATGAAACATAGAAATGAGATGCGATATCGCGTATTAAGAAACATTAGAAAGCTATTGCTACGATACGTAGACATCTGCAAACGCTATTTAGTAGCGAGGAAGTATCGCATTCACATTCATTTGAAGTGTAGACGAGGAATACATAACACTTCGCAAATCATGTTATATCTTACCATGAAACATAGAAATGAGATGCGATATCGCGTTCTAGGAATCATATGAACTCTATTGCTACGATACGTAGACATCTGCAAACGCTATTTCCTTGCAAGGAAGTGTCGCATTTACATTCACTTGAATCGTAGTCGAGGAATACATAACACTTCGCAATGTATATTATATCTTATCATGAAACATAGATATGAGATGCAATATCTCGTTCTAAGAAGCATTTGAATTCTATTGCTTCGATACGTAGACATCTGCAATCGCTACCTCCTTTCAAGGAAGTGTCGCATTTACATTCATTTGAAGTGTAGACGAGGAATACATAACACTTCGCAAATCATATTACATCTTACCATGAAACACAGAAATGAGATGCGATATCGCGTTTTAAGAATCATCTGAACTCTATTGCTACGATACGTAGACATCTGCAAACGCTATTTCCTTGCAAGGAAGTGTCGCATTTACATTCACTTGAATCGTAGTCGAGGAATGCATAACACTTCGCAATGTATATTATATCTTATCATGAAACATAGATATGAGATGCAATATCTCGTTCTAAGAAGCATTTGAACTCTATTGCTTCGATACGTAGACATCTGCAATCGCTACCTCCTTTCAAGGAAGTGTCGCATTTACATTCATTTGAAGTGTAGACGAGGAATACATGACACTTCGCAAATCATATTACATCTAACCATGAAACATAGAAATGAGATGCGATATCGCGTTTTAAGAAGCATTAGAACTCTATTGCTACGATACGTAGACATCTGCAAACGCTATTTCCTTGCAAGGAAGTGTCGCATTTACATTCATTTGAATCGTAGACGAGGAATACATGACACTTCGCAAATCATATTATATCTTACCAGGAATCATAGAAATGAGATGCGATATCGCGTCTTAAGAAGCATTAGAAAGCTATTGCTACGATACGTAGACATCTGCAAACGCTATTTCCTAGCGAGGAAGTATCGCATTCACATTCATTTGAAGTGTAGTCGAGGAATACATAACACTTCGCAAATCATGTTATATCTTACCATGAAACATAGAAATGAGATGCGATATCGCGTTCTAAGAATCATATGAACTCTATTGCTACGATACGTAGACATCTGCAAACGCTATTTCCTAGCGAGGAAGGGTCGCATTCACATTCATTTGAAGTGTAGACGAGGAATACATGACACTTCGGAAATCATATTATATCTTACCATGAAACATAGAAATGAGATGCGATATCGCGTTTTAAGAAGCATTAGAAATCTATTGCTACGATACGTAGACATCTGCAAACGCTATTTCCTAGCGAGGAAGTGTCGCATTCACATTCCTTTGAAGTGTAGACGAGGAATACATAACACTTCGCAAATCATATTATATCTTACCATGAAACATAGATATGGGATGCGATATCGCGTTTTAAGAATCATATGAACTCTATTGCTACGATACGTAGACATCTGCAAACGCTATTTCCTAGCGAGGAAGTGTCGCATTTACATTCATTTGAAGTGTAGACGAGGAATACATGACACTTCGCAAATCATACTATATCTTACCATGAAACATAGAAATGAGATGCGATATCGCGTTTTAAGAAGCATTAGAAAGCTATTGCTACGATACGTAGACATCTGCAAACGCTATTTCCAAGCGAGGAAGTATCGCATTCACATTGATTTGAAGTGTAGACGAGGAATACATGACACTTCGCAAATCATATTATATCTTACCATGAAACATAGAAATGAGATGCGATATCGCGTTTTAAGAAGCATTAGAAAGCTATTGCTACGATACGTAGAAATCTGCAAACGCTATTTCCAAGCGAGGAAGTATCGCATTCACATTCATTTGAAGTGTAGACGAGGAATACATAACACTTCGCAAATCAAGTTATATCTTACCATGAAACATAGAAATGAGATGCGATATCGCGTTTTAAGAATCATCTGAACTCTATTGCTACGATACGTAGACATCTGCAAACGCTATTTCCTAGCGAGGAAGTGTCGCATTCACATTCATTTGAAGTGTAGACGAGGAATACATGACACTTCGCAAATCATATTATATCTTACCATGAAACATAGAAATGAGATGCGATATCGCGTTATAAGAATCATAAGAACTCTATTGCTACGAATCGTAGACATCTGCAAACGCTATTTCCTTGCAAGGAAGTGTCGCATTTACATTCATTTGAATCGTAGACGAGGAATGTATAACACTTCGCAATGTATATTATATCTTATCATGAAACATAGATATGAGATGCAATATCTCGTTTTAAGAAGCATTTGATCCCTATTGCTACGATACGTAGACATCTGCAAACGCTATTTCCTAGCGAGGAGGTGTCGCATTCACATTCATTTGAAGTGTAGACGAGGAATACATAACACTTCGCAAATCATATTACATCTTACCATGAAACATAGAAATGAGATGCGATATCGCGTTTTAAGAAGCATTAGAAAGCTATTGCTACGATACGTAGACATCTGCAAACGCTATTTCCTTTCAAGGAAGTGTCGCATTTACATTCATTTGAAGTGTAGACGAGGAATACATGACACTTCGCAAATCATATTATATCTTACCATGAAACATAGAAATGAGATGCGATATCGCGTTATAAGAATCATAAGAACTCTATTGCTACGAATCGTAGACATCTGCAAACGCTATTTCCTTGCAAGGAAGTGTCGCATTACATTCATTTGAATCGTAGACGAGAATGCATAACACTTCGCAATGTATATTATATCTTATCATGAAACATAGATATGAGATGCAATATCTCGTTTTAAGAAGCATTTGAACTCTATTGCTTCGATACGTAGACATCTGCAATCGCTACTTCCTTGCAATTAAGTGTCGCATTTACTTCATTTGAAGCGTAGACGAGGAATACATACTCTTCGCAAATCATATTACATCTACCATGAAACATAGAAATGAGATGCGATATCGCGTTTTAAGAAGTATTAGAACTCTATTGCTACGATACCTAGACATCTGCAGACGCTATTTCCTAGCAAGGAAGTGTCGCATTTACATTCATTTGAAGTGTAGACGAGGAAATACATGACACTTCGCAAATCATATTATATCTTACCATGAAACATAGAAATGAGATGCGATATCGCGTTTTAAGAAGCATTAGAAAGCTATTGCTACGATACGTAGACATCTGCAAACGCTATTTAGTAGCGAAGAAGTATCGCATTCACATTCATTTGAAGTGTAGACGAGGAGTACATAACACTTCGCAAATCATGTTATATCTTACCATGAAACATAGAAATGAGATGCGATATCGCGTTTTAAGAAGCATTATTACTCTATTGCTACGATACCTAGACATCTGCAGACGCTATTTCCTAGCAAGGAAGTGTCGCATTTACATTCATTTGAAGTGTAGACGAAGAATACATGACACTTCGCAAATCATATTATATCTTACCATGAAACATAGAAATGAGATGCGATATCGCGTTCTAGGAATCTATATGAACTCTATTGCTACGATACGTAGACATCTGCAAACGCTATTTCCTAGCGAGGAAGTGTCGCATTCACATTCATTTGAAGTGTAGACGAGGATTACATGACACTTCGCAAATCATATTATATCTTACCATGAAACATAGAAATGAGATGCGATATCACGTTTTAAGTATCATAAGAACTCTATTGCTACGATACGTAGACATCTGCAAACGCTATTTCCTTGCAAGGAAGTGTCGCATTTACATTCACTTGAATCGTAGTCGAGGAATACATAACACTTCGCAATGTATATTATATCTTATCATGAAACATAGATATGAGATGCAATATCTCGTTTTAGAAGCATTTGTAATCTATTGCTTCAATACGTAGACATCTGCAAACGCTATTTCCTTCAAGGAAGTGTCGCATTTACATTCATTTGAAGTGTAGACAAGGAATACATAACACTTCGCAAATCATATTATACCTTACCATGAAACATAGAAATGAGATGCGATATCGCGTTTTAAGAATCATAAGAACTATATTGCTACGATACGTAGACTTCTGCAAACGCTATTTCCTTGCAAGGAAGTGTCGCATTCACATTCATTTGAAGTGTAGACGAGGAATACGTGACACTTCGCAAATCTTATTATATCTTACCGTGATACGTAGAAATGAGATGCGATATCTCGTTTCAAGAAGCATTAGAAAGCTATTGCTACGATACGTAGACATCTGCAAACGCGTATTTAGTAGCGAGGAAGTATCGCATTCACATTCATTTGAAGTGTAGACGAGGAGTACATAACACTTCGCAATCATGTTATATCTTACCATGAAACATAGAAATGAGATGCGATATCGCGTTTTTAAGAAGCATTATTACTCTATTGCTACGATACCTAGACATCTGCAGACGCTATTTCCCTAGCAAGGAAGTGTCGCATTTACATTCATTTGAAGTGTAGACGAAGAATACATGACACTTCGCAAATCATATTATATCTTACCATGAAACATAGAAATGAGATGCGATATCGCGTTCTAGGAATCATATGAACTCTATTGCTACGATACGTAGACATCTGCAAACGCTATTTCCTAGCGAGGAAGTGTCGCATTCACATTCATTTGAAGTGTAGACGAGGAATACATGACACTTCGCAAATCATATTATATCTTACCATGAAACATAGAAATGAGATGCGATATCACGTTTTAAGTATCATAAGAACTCTATTGCTACGATACGTAGACATCTGCAAACGCTATTTCCTTGCAAGGAAGTGTCGCATTTACATTCACTTGAATCGTAGTCGAGGAATACATAACACTTCGCAATGTATATTATATCTTATCATGAAACATAGATATGAGATGCAATATCTCGTTTTAAGAAGCATTTGTAATCTATTGCTTCAATACGTAGACATCTGCAAACGCTATTTCCTTGCAAGGAAGTGTCGCATTTACATTCACTTGAATCGTAGTCGAGGAATGCATAACACTTCGCAATGTATATTATATCTTATCATGAAACATAGATATGAGATGCAATATCTCGTTCTAAGAAGCATTTGAACTCTATTGCTTCGATACGTAGACATCTGCAATCGCTACCTCCTTTCAAGGAAGTGTCGCATTTACATTCATTTGAAGTGTAGACGAGGAATACATGACACTTCGCAAATCATATTACATCTAACCATGAAACATAGAAATGAGATGCGATATCGCGTTTTAAGAAGCATTAGAACTCTATTGCTACGATACGTAGACATCTGCAAACGCTATTTCCTTGCAAGGAAGTGTCGCATTTACATTCATTTGAATCGTAGACGAGGAATACATGACACTTCGCAAATCATATTATATCTTACCAGGAATCATAGAAATGAGATGCGATATCGCGTCTTAAGAAGCATTAGAAAGCTATTGCTACGATACGTAGACATCTGCAAACGCTATTTCCTAGCGAGGAAGTATCGCATTCACATTCATTTGAAGTGTAGTCGAGGAATACATAACACTTCGCAAATCATGTTATATCTTACCATGAAACATAGAAATGAGATGCGATATCGCGTTCTAAGAATCATATGAACTCTATTGCTACGATACGTAGACATCTGCAAACGCTATTTCCTAGCGAGGAAGGGTCGCATTCACATTCATTTGAAGTGTAGACGAGGAATACATGACACTTCGGAAATCATATTATATCTTACCATGAAACATAGAAATGAGATGCGATATCGCGTTTTAAGAAGCATTAGAAATCTATTGCTACGATACGTAGACATCTGCAAACGCTATTTCCTAGCGAGGAAGTGTCGCATTCACATTCCTTTGAAGTGTAGACGAGGAAT
The DNA here is from genome assembly GCF_050948175.1 of Xylocopa sonorina. Lineage (NCBI taxonomy): Eukaryota > Metazoa > Arthropoda > Insecta > Hymenoptera > Apidae > Xylocopa > Xylocopa sonorina. Next base: position 124,177 of record NW_027490389.1, on the reverse strand, counting down.
ACATAACACTTCGCAAATCATATTATATCTTACCATGAAACATAGATATGGGATGCGATATCGCGTTTTAAGAATCATATGAACTCTATTGCTACGATACGTAGACATCTGCAAACGCTATTTCCTAGCGAGGAAGTGTCGCATTTACATTCATTTGAAGTGTAGACGAGGAATACATGACACTTCGCAAATCATACTATATCTTACCATGAAACATAGAAATGAGATGCGATATCGCGTTTTAAGAAGCATTAGAAAGCTATTGCTACGATACGTAGACATCTGCAAACGCTATTTCCAAGCGAGGAAGTATCGCATTCACATTGATTTGAAGTGTAGACGAGGAATACATGACACTTCGCAAATCATATTATATCTTACCATGAAACATAGAAATGAGATGCGATATCGCGTTTTAAGAAGCATTAGAAAGCTATTGCTACGATACGTAGAAATCTGCAAACGCTATTTCCAAGCGAGGAAGTATCGCATTCACATTCATTTGAAGTGTAGACGAGGAATACATAACACTTCGCAAATCAAGTTATATCTTACCATGAAACATAGAAATGAGATGCGATATCGCGTTTTAAGAATCATCTGAACTCTATTGCTACGATACGTAGACATCTGCAAACGCTATTTCCTAGCGAGGAAGTGTCGCATTCACATTCATTTGAAGTGTAGACGAGGAATACATGACACTTCGCAAATCATATTATATCTTACCATGAAACATAGAAATGAGATGCGATATCGCGTTATAAGAATCATAAGAACTCTATTGCTACGAATCGTAGACATCTGCAAACGCTATTTCCTTGCAAGGAAGTGTCGCATTTACATTCATTTGAATCGTAGACGAGGAATGTATAACACTTCGCAATGTATATTATATCTTATCATGAAACATAGATATGAGATGCAATATCTCGTTTTAAGAAGCATTTGATCCCTATTGCTACGATACGTAGACATCTGCAAACGCTATTTCCTAGCGAGGAGGTGTCGCATTCACATTCATTTGAAGTGTAGACGAGGAATACATAACACTTCGCAAATCATATTACATCTTACCATGAAACATAGAAATGAGATGCGATATCGCGTTTTAAGAAGCATTAGAAAGCTATTGCTACGATACGTAGACATCTGCAAACGCTATTTCCTTTCAAGGAAGTGTCGCATTTACATTCATTTGAAGTGTAGACGAGGAATACATGACACTTCGCAAATCATATTATATCTTACCATGAAACATAGAAATGAGATGCGATATCGCGTTATAAGAATCATAAGAACTCTATTGCTACGAATCGTAGACATCTGCAAACGCTATTTCCTTGCAAGGAAGTGTCGCATTTACATTCATTTGAATCGTAGACGAGGAATGCATAACACTTCGCAATGTATATTATATCTTATCATGAAACATAGATATGAGATGCAATATCTCGTTTTAAGAAGCATTTGAACTCTATTGCTTCGATACGTAGACATCTGCAATCGCTACTTCCTTGCAATTAAGTGTCGCATTTACATTCATTTGAAGCGTAGACGAGGAATACATAACTCTTCGCAAATCATATTACATCTTACCATGAAACATAGAAATGAGATGCGATATCGCGTTTTAAGAAGTATTAGAACTCTATTGCTACGATACCTAGACATCTGCAGACGCTATTTCCTAGCAAGGAAGTGTCGCATTTACATTCATTTGAAGTGTAGACGAGAAATACATGACACTTCGCAAATCATATTATATCTTACCATGAAACATAGAAATGAGATGCGATATCGCGTTTTAAGAAGCATTAGAAAGCTATTGCTACGATACGTAGACATCTGCAAACGCTATTTAGTAGCGAGGAAGTATCGCATTCACATTCATTTGAAGTGTAGACGAGGAGTACATAACACTTCGCAAATCATGTTATATCTTACCATGAAACATAGAAATGAGATGCGATATCGCGTTTTAAGAAGCATTATTACTCTATTGCTACGATACCTAGACATCTGCAGACGCTATTTCCTAGCAAGGAAGTGTCGCATTTACATTCATTTGAAGTGTAGACGAAGAATACATGACACTTCGCAAATCATATTATATCTTACCATGAAACATAGAAATGAGATGCGATATCGCGTTTTAAGAAGCATTAGAAAGCTATTGCTACGATACGTAGACATCTGCAAACGCTATTTCCAAGGCAGGAAGTATCGCATTCACATTCATTTGAAGTGTAGACGAGGAATACATAACACTTCGGAAATCATGTTATATCTTACCATGAAACATAGAAATGAGATGCGATATCGCGTTTTAAGAATCATCTGAACTCTATTGCTACGATACGTAGACATCTGCAAACGCTATTTCCTAGCGAGGAAGTGTCGCATTCACATTCACTTGAAGTGTAGACGAGGAATACATGACACTTCGCAAATCATATTATATCTTACCATGAAACATAGAAATGAGATGCGATATCGCGTTTTAAGAAGCATTAGAAATCTAATGCTACGATCCGTAGACATCTGCAAACGCTACTTCCTAGCGAGGAAGTGTCGCATTCACATTCCTCTGAAGTGTAGACGAGGAATACATACCACTTCGCAAATCATATTACATCTTACCATGAAACATAGAAATGAGATGCGATATCGCGTATTAAGAAACATTAGAAAGCTATTGCTACGATACGTAGACATCTGCAAACGCTATTTAGTAGCGAGGAAGTATCGCATTCACATTCATTTGAAGTGTAGACGAGGAATACATAACACTTCGCAAATCATGTTATATCTTACCATGAAACATAGAAATGAGATGCGATATCGCGTTCTAGGAATCATATGAACTCTATTGCTACGATACGTAGACATCTGCAAACGCTATTTCCTAGCGAGGAAGTGTCGCATTCACATTCATTTGAAGTGTAGACGAGGAATACATGACACTTCGCAAATCATATTATATCTTACCATGAAACATAGAAATGAGATGCGATATCACGTTTTAAGTATCATACGAACTCTATTGCTACGATACGTAGACATCTGCAAACTCTATTTCCTTGCAAGGAAGTGTCGCATTTACATTCACTTGAATCGTAGTCGAGGAATACATAACACTTCGCAATGTATATTATATCTTATCATGAAACATAGATATGAGATGCAATATCTCGTTCTAAGAAGCATTTGAATTCTATTGCTTCGATACGTAGACATCTGCAATCGCTACCTCCTTTCAAGGAAGTGTCGCATTTACATTCATTTGAAGTGTAGACGAGGAATACATAACACTTCGCAAATCATATTACATCTTACCATGAAACACAGAAATGAGATGCGATATCGCGTTTTAAGAATCATCTGAACTCTATTGCTACGATACGTAGACATCTGCAAACGCTATTTCCTTGCAAGGAAGTGTCGCATTTACATTCACTTGAATCGTAGTCGAGGAATGCATAACACTTCGCAATGTATATTATATCTTATCATGAAGCATAGATATGAGATGCAATATCTCGTTCTAAGAAGCATTTGAACTCTATTGCTTCGATACGTAGACATCTGCAATCGCTACCTCCTTTCAAGGAAGTGTCGCATTTACATTCATTTGAAGTGAAGACGAGGAATACATGACACTTCGCAAATCATATTACATCTTACCATGAAACATAGAAATGAGATGCGATATCGCGTTTTAAGAAGCATTTGAACTCTATTGCTTCGATACGTAGACATCTGCAATCGCTACTTCCTTGCAAGGAAGTGTCGCATTTACATTCATTTGAAATGTAGACGAGGAATACATAACACTTCGCAAATCATATTACATCTTACCATGAAACATAGAAATGAGATGCGATATCGCGTTTTAAGAATCATCTGAACTCTATTGCTACGATACGTAGACATCTGCAATCGCTACTTCCTTGCAAGGAAGTGTCGCATTTACATTCATTTGAAATGTAGACGAGGAATACATAACACTTCGCAGATCATATTACATCTTACCATGAAACATAGAAATGAGATGCGATATCGCGTTTTAAGCAGCATTAGAAAGCTATTGCTATGATACGTAGACATCTGCAAACGCTATTTAGTAGCGAGGAAGTATCGCATTCACATTCACCTGAAGTGTAGACGAGGAATACATGACACTTCGCAAATCATATTATATCTTACCATGAAACATAGAAATGAGATGCGATATCGCGTTTTAAGAATCATATGAACTCTATTGCTACGATACGTAGACATCTGCAAACGCTATTTCCTAGCGAGGAAGTGTCCCATTCACATTCGTTTGAAGTGTAGACGAGGAATACATGACACTTCGCAAATCATATTATATCTTACCATGAAACATAGAAATGAGATGCGATATCACGTTTTAAGAATCATAAGAACTCTATAGCTACGATACGTAGACATCTGCAAACGCTATTTCCTTGCAAGGAAGTGTCGCATTTACATTCACTTGAATCGTAGTCGAGGAATGCATAACACTTCGCAAAGTATATTATATCTTATCATGAAACATAGATATGAGATGCAATATCTGGTTTTAAGAAGCATTTGAACTCTGTTGCTACGATACCTGGACATCTGCAGACGCTATTTCCTAGCAAGGAAGTGTCGGATTTACATTCATTTGAAGTGTAGACGAGGAATGCATGACACTTCGGAAATCATATTATATCTTACCATGAAACATAGAAATGAGATGCGATATCGCGTTTTAAGAAGCATTAGAAATCTAATGCTACGATACGTAGACATCTGCAAACGCTACTTCCTAGCGAGGAAGTGTCGCATTCACATTCCTCTGAAGTGTAGACGAGGAATACATGACACTTCGCAAATCATATTATATCTTACCATGAAACATAGAAATGAGATGCGATATCACGTTTTAAGAATCATAAGAACTCTATTGCTACGATACGTAGACATCTGCAAACGCTATTTCCTTGCAAGGAAGTGTCGCATTTACATTCACTTGAATCGTAGTCGAGGAATGCATAACACTTCGCAATGTATATTATATCTTATCATGAAACATAGATATGAGATGCAATATCTCGTTCTAAGAAGCATTTGAACTCTATTGCTTCGATACGTAGACATCTGCAATCGCTACCTCCTTTCAAGGAAGTGTCGCATTTACATTCATTTGAAGTGTAGACGAGGAATACATAACACTTCGCAAATCATATTACATCTTACCATGAAACACAGAAATGAGATGCGATATCGCGTTTTAAGAATCATCTGAACTCTATTGCTACGATACGTAGACATCTGCAAACGCTATTTCCTTGCAAGGAAGTGTCGCATTTACATTCACTTGAATCGTAGTCGAGGAATGCATAACACTTCGCAATGTATATTATATCTTATCATGAAACATAGATATGAGATGCAATATCTCGTTTTAAGAAGCATTTGAACTCTATTGCTTCGATACGTAGACATCTGCAATCGCTACTTCCTTGCAAGGAAGTGTCGCATTTACATTCATTTGAAATGTAGACGAGGAATACATAACACTTCGCAAATCATATTACATCTTACCATGAAACATAGAAATGAGATGCGATATCGCGTTTTAAGAATCATCTGAACTCTATTGCTACGATACGTAGACATCTGCAATCGCTACTTCCTTGCAAGGAAGTGTCGCATTTACATTCATTTGAAATGTAGACGAGGAATACATAACACTTCGCAGATCATATTACATCTTACCATGAAACATAGAAATGAGATGCGATATCGCGTTTTAAGCAGCATTAGAAAGCTATTGCTATGATACGTAGACATCTGCAAACGCTATTTAGTAGCGAGGAAGTATCGCATTCAGATTCACTTGAAGTGTAGACGAGGAATACATGACACTTCGCAAATCATATTATATCTTACCATGAAACATAGAAATGAGATGCGATATCGCGTTTTAAGAATCATATGAACTCTATTGCTACGATACGTAGACATCTGCAAACGCTATTTCCTAGCGAGGAAGTGTCGCATTCACATTCGTTTGAAGTATAGACGAGGAATACATGACACTTCGCAAATCATATTATATCTTACCATGAAACATAGAAATGAGATGCGATATCACGTTTTAAGAATCATAAGAACTCTATAGCTACGATACGTAGACATCTGCAAACGCTATTTCCTTGCAAGGAAGTGTCGCATTTACATTCACTTGAATCGTAGTCGAGGAATGCATAACACTTCGCAAAGTATATTATATCTTATCATGAAACATAGATATGAGATGCAATATCTGGTTTTAAGAAGCATTTGAACTCTGTTGCTACGATACCTAGACATCTGCAGACGCTATTTCCTAGCAAGGAAGTGTCGGATTTACATTCATTTGAAGTGTAGACGAGGAATGCATGACACTTCGGAAATCATATTATATCTTACCATGAAACATAGAAATGAGATGCGATATCGCGTTTTAAGAAGCATTAGAAATCTAATGCTACGATACGTAGACATCTGCAAACGCTACTTCCTAGCGAGGAAGTGTCGCATTCACATTCCTCTGAAGTGTAGACGAGGAATACATGACACTTCGCAAATCATATTATATCTTACCATGAAACATAGAAATGAGATGCGATATCACGTTTTAAGAATCATAAGAACTCTATTGCTACGATACGTAGACATCTGCAAACGCTATTTCCTTGCAAGGAAGTGTCGCATTTACATTCACTTGAATCGTAGTCGAGGAATGCATAACACTTCGCAATGTATATTATATCTTATCATGAAACATAGATATGAGATGCAATATCTCGTTCTAAGAAGCATTTGAACTCTATTGCTTCGATACGTAGACATCTGCAATCGCTACCTCCTTTCAAGGAAGTGTCGCATTTACATTCATTTGAAGTGTAGACGAGGAATACATAACACTTCGCAAATCATATTACATCTTACCATGAAACACAGAAATGAGATGCGATATCGCGTTTTAAGAATCATCTGAACTCTATTGCTACGATACGTAGACATCTGCAAACGCTATTTCCTTGCAAGGAAGTGTCGCATTTACATTCACTTGAATCGTAGTCGAGGAATGCATAACACTTCGCAATGTATATTATATCTTATCATGAAACATAGATATGAGATGCAATATCTCGTTTTAAGAAGCATTTGAACTCTATTGCTTCGATACGTAGACATCTGCAATCGCTACTTCCTTGCAAGGAAGTGTCGCATTTACATTCATTTGAAATGTAGACGAGGAATACATAACACTTCGCAAATCATATTACATCTTACCATGAAACATAGAAATGAGATGCGATATCGCGTTTTAAGCAGCATTAGAAAGCTATTGCTATGATACGTAGACATCTGCAAACGCTATTTAGTAGCGAGGAAGTATCGCATTCACATTCACTTGAAGTGTAGACGAGGAATACATGACACTTCGCAAATCATATTATATCTTACCATGAAACATAGAAATGAGATGCGATATCGCGTTTTAAGAATCATATGAACTCTATTGCTACGATACGTAGACATCTGCAAACGCTATTTCCTAGCGAGGAAGTGTCGCATTCACATTCATTTGAAGTGTAGACGAGGAATACATGACACTTCGCAAATCATATTATATCTTACCATGAAACATAGAAATGAGATGCGATATCACGTTTTAAGAATCATAAGAACTCTATTGCTACGATACGTAGACATCTGCAAACGCTATTTCCTTGCAAGGAAGTGTCGCATTTACATTCACTTGAATCGTAGTCGAGGAATGCATAACACTTCGCAAAGTATATTATATCTTATCATGAAACATAGATATGAGATGCAATATCTGGTTTTAAGAAGCATTTGAACTCTGTTGCTACGATACCTAGACATCTGCAGACGCTATTTCCTAGCAAGGAAGTGTCGGATTTACATTCATTTGAAGTGTAGACGAGGAATGCATGACACTTCGGAAATCATATTATATCTTACCATGAAACATAGAAATGAGATGCGATATCGCGTTTTAAGAAGCATTAGAAAGCTATTGCTACGATACGTAGACATCTGCAAACGCTATTTCCAAGCGAGGAAGTATCGCATTCACATTCATTTGGAGTGTATACGAGGAATACATAACACTTCGCAAATCATGTTATATCTTACCATGAAACATAGAAATGAGATGCGATATCGCGTTTTAAGAATCATCTAAACTCTATTGCTACGATACGTAGACATCTGCAAATGCTATTTCCTAGCGAGGAAGTGTCGCATTCACATTCACTTGAATGGTAGTCGAGGAATGCATAACACTTCGCAATGTATATTATATCTTATCATGAAACATAGATATGAGATGCAATATCTCGTTTTAAGAAGCATTTGAACTCTATTGCTTCGATACGTAGACATCTGCAATCGCTACTTCCTTGCAAGGAAGTGTCGCATTTACATTCATTTGAAATGTAGACGAGGAATACATAACACTTCGCAAATCATATTACATCTTACCATGAAACATAGAAATGAGATGCGATATCGCGTTTTAAGAATCATCTGAACTCTATTGCTACGATACGTAGACATCTGCAATCGCTACTTCCTTGCAAGGAAGTGTCGCATTTACATTCATTTGAAATGTAGACGAGGAATACATAACACTTCGCAGATCATATTACATCTTACCATGAAACATAGAAATGAGATGCGATATCGCGTTTTAAGCAGCATTAGAAAGCTATTGCTATGATACGTAGACATCTGCAAACGCTATTTAGTAGCGAGGAAGTATCGCATTCACATTCACTTGAAGTGTAGACGAGGAATACATGACACTTCGCAAATCATATTATATCTTACCATGAAACATAGAAATGAGATGCGATATCGCGTTTTAAGAATCATATGAACTCTATTGCGACGATACGTAGACATCTGCAAACGCTATTTCCTAGCGAGGAAGTGTCGCATTCACATTCATTTGAAGTGTAGACGAGGAATACATGACACTTCGCAAATCATATTATATCTTACCATGAAACATAGAAATGAGATGCGATATCACGTTTTAAGAATCATAAGAACTCTATTGCTACGATACGTAGACATCTGCAAACGCTATTTCCTTGCAAGGAAGTGTCGCATTTACATTCACTTGAATCGTAGTCGAGGAATGCATAACACTTCGCAAAGTATATTATATCTTATCATGAAACATAGATATGAGATGCAATATCTGGTTTTAAGAAGCATTTGAACTCTGTTGCTACGATACCTAGACATCTGCAGACGCTATTTCCTAGCAAGGAAGTGTCGGATTTACATTCATTTGAAGTGTAGACGAGGAATGCATGACACTTCGGAAATCATATTATATCTTACCATGAAACATAGAAATGAGATGCGATATCGCGTTTTAAGAAGCATTAGAAAGCTATTGCTACGATACGTAGACATCTGCAAACGCTATTTCCAAGCGAGGAAGTATCGCATTCACATTCATTTGGAGTGTATACGAGGAATACATAACACTTCGCAAATCATGTTATATCTTACCATGAAACATAGAAATGAGATGCGATATCGCGTTTTAAGAATCATCTAAACTCTATTGCTACGATACGTAGACATCTGCAAATGCTATTTCCTAGCGAGGAAGTGTCGCATTCACATTCATTTGAAGTGTAGACGAGGAATACATGACACTTCGTAAATCATATTATATCTTACCATGAAACATAGAAACGAGATGCGATATCGCGTTTTAAGAATCATATGAACACTATTGCTACGATACGTAGACATCTGCAAACGCTATTTCCTAGCGAGGAAGTGTCGCATTCACATTCATTTGAAGTGTAGACGAGGCATACATAACACTTCGCAAATCATATTACATCTTACCATGAAACATAGAAATGAGATGCGATATCGCGTTTTAAGAAGCATTAGAAAGCTATTGCTACGATACGTAGACATCTGCAAACGCTATTTCCTTTCAAGGAAGTGTCGCATTTACATTCATTTGAAGTGTAGACGAGGAATACATGACACTTCGCAAATCATATTATATCTTACCATGAAACATAGAAATGAGATGCGATATCGCGTTATAAGAATCATAAGAACTCTATTGCTACGAATCGTAGACATCTGCAAACGCTATTTCCTTGCAAGGAAGTGTCGCATTTACATTCATTTGAATCGTAGACGAGGAATGCATAACACTTCGCAATCTATATTATATCTTATCATGAAACATAGATATGAGATGCAATATCTCGTTTTAAGAAGCATTTGAACTCTATTGCTTCGATACGTAGACATCTGCAATCGCTACTTCCTTGCAATTAAGTGTCGCATTTACATTCATTTGAAGCGTAGACAAGGAATACATAACTCTTCGCAAATCATATTATATCTTACCATGAAACATAGAAATGAGATGCGATATCGCGTTTTAAGAAGTATTAGAACTCTATTGCTACGATACCTAGACATCTGCAGACGCTATTTCCTAGCAAGGAAGTGTCGCATTTACATTCATTTGAAGTGTAGACGAGGAATACATGACACTTCGCAAAACATATTATATCTTACCATGAAACATAGAAATGAGATGCGATATCGCGTTTTAAGAATCATATGAACTCTATTGCTATGATACGTAGACATCTGCAAACGCTATTTCCTAGCGAGGAAGTGCCGCATTCACATTCATTTGAAGTGTAGACGAGGAATACATGACACTTCGCAAATGATATTATATCTTACCATGAAACATAGAAATGAGATGCGATATCGCGTTTTAAGAATCATAAGAACTCTATTGCTACGACACGTAGACATCTGCAAACCATATTTCCTTGCAAGGAAGTGTCGCATTTACATTCATTTGATTCGTAGACGAGGAATGCATAACACTTCGCAATGTATATTATATCTTATCATGCAACATAGATATGAGATGCAATATCTCGTTTTAAGAAGGATTAGAACTCTATTGCTACGATACCTAGAAATCTGCAGACGCTATTTCCTAGCAAGGAAGTGTCGCATTTACATTCATTTGAAGTGTAGACGAGAAATACATGACACTTCGCAAATCATATTACATCTTACCATGAAACATAGAAATGAGATGCGATATCGCGTTTTAAGAAGCATTAGAACTCTATTGCTACGATACCTAGACATCTGCAGACGCTATTTCCTAGCAAGGAAGTGTCGCATTTACATTCATTTGAAGTGTAGACGAGGAATACAAGACACTTCGCAAATCATATTATATCTTACCATGAAACAAAGAAATGAGATGCGATATCGCGTCTTAAGAAGCATTAGAAAGCTATTGCTACGATACGTAGACATCTGCAAACGCTATTTCCTAGCGAGGAGGTATCGCATTCACATTTATTTAAAGTGTAGACGAGGAATACATAACACTTCGCAAATCATTTTATATCTTACCATGAAACATTGAAATGAGATGCGATATCACGTTTTAAGAATCATAAGAACACTATTGCTTCGATACGTAGACATCTGCAATCGCTACTTCCTTGCAAGGAAGTGTCGCATTTACATTCATTTGAAGTGTAGACGAGGAATACATAACACTTCGTAAATCATATTACATCTTACCATGAAACATAGAAATGAGATGCGATATCGCGTTTTAAGAAGCATTAGAACTCTATTGCTACGATACCTAGACATCTGCAGACGCTATTTCTTAGCAAGGAAGTGTCGCATTTACATTCATTTGAAGTGTAGACGAGGAATACATGACACTTCGCAAATCATATCATATCTTACCATGAAACAAAGAAATGAGATGCGATATCGCGTTTAAGAATCATATGAACTCTATTGCTACGATACCTAGACATCTGCAGACGCTATTTCCTAGCAAGGAAGTGTCGCATGCACATTCATTTGAAGTCCAGACAAGGAATACATGACACTTCGCAAATCATATTATATCTTACCATGAAACATAGAAGTGAGATGCGATATCTCGTTTTAAGAATCATAAGTACTCTATTGCTACGATACGTAGATATCTGCAAACGCTGTTTCCTTAAATGGAAGTGTCGCATTTACATTCATTTGAATCGTAGACGAGGAATGCATAACACTTCCCAATGTATATTATATCTTATCATGAAACATAGATATGAGATGCAATATCTCGTTTTAAGAAGCATTTGAACACTATTGCTTCGAAACGTAGACATCTGCAATCGCTACTTCCTTGCAAGGAGGTATCGCATTCATTTGAAGTTTAGACGAGGAATACATGACACTGCGCAAATCATATTATATCTTACCATGAAACATAGAAATGTGATGCGATATCGCGTTTTAAGAATCATAAGAACTCTATTGCTACGATACGTAGACATCTGCAAACGCTATTTCCTTGCAAGGAAGTGTCGGATTTACATTCATTTGAAGTGTAGACGAGGAATGCGTGACACTTCGCAAATCATATTACATCTTACCATGAAACATAGAAATGAGATGCGATATCGCGTTTTAAGAAGCATTAGAACTCTATTGCTACGATACCTAGACATCTGCAGACGCTATTTCCTAGCAAGGAAGTGTCGCATTTACATTCATTTGAAGTGTAGACGAGAAATACATGACACTTCGCAAATCATATTATATCTTACCATGAAACATAGAAATGAGATGCGATATCGCGTTTTAAGAAGCATTAGAAAGCTATTGCTACGATACGTAGACATCTGCAAACGCTATTTAGTAGCGAGGAAGTATCGCATTCACATTCATTTGAAGTGTAGACGAGGAGTACATAACACTTCGCAAATCATGTTATATCTTACCATGAAACATAGAAATGAGATGCGATATCGCGTTTTAAGAAGCATTATTACTCTATTGCTACGATACCTAGACATCTGCAGACGCTATTTCCTAGCAAGGAAGTGTCGCATTTACATTCATTTGAAGTGTAGACGAAGAATACATGACACTTCGCAAATCATATTATATCTTACCATGAAACATAGAAATGAGATGCGATATCGCGTCTTAAGAAGCATTAGAAAGCTATTGCTACGATACGTAGACATCTGCAAACGCTATTTCCAAGGCAGGAAGTATCGCATTCACATTCATTTGAAGTGTAGACGAGGAATACATAACACTTCGGAAATCATGTTATATCTTACCATGAAACATAGAAATGAGATGCGATATCGCGTTTTAAGAATCATCTGAACTCTATTGCTACGATACGTAGACATCTGCAAACGCTATTTCCTAGCGAGGAAGTGTCGCATTCACATTCACTTGAAGTGTAGACGAGGAATACATGACACTTCGCAAATCATATTATATCTTACCATGAAACATAGAAATGAGATGCGATATCGCGTTTTAAGAAGCATTAGAAATCTAATGCTACGATCCGTAGACATCTGCAAACGCTACTTCCTAGCGAGGAAGTGTCGCATTCACATTCCTCTGAAGTGTAGACGAGGAATACATACCACTTCGCAAATCATATTACATCTTACAATGAAACATAGAAATGAGATGCGATATCGCGTATTAAGAAACATTAGAAAGCTATTGCTACGATACGTAGACATCTGCAAACGCTATTTAGTAGCGAGGAAGTATCGCATTCACATTCATTTGAAGTGTAGACGAGGAATACATAACACTTCGCAAATCATGTTATATCTTACCATGAAACATAGAAATGAGATGCGATATCGCGTTCTAGGAATCATATGAACTCTATTGCTACGATACGTAGACATCTGCAAACGCTATTTCCTAGCGAGGAAGTGTCGCATTCACATTCATTTGAAGTGTAGACGAGGATACATGTCACTTCGCAAATCATATTATATCTTACCATGAAACATAGAAATGAGATGCGATATCACGTTTTAAGTATCATAAGAACTCTATTGCTACGATACGTAGACATCTGCAAACGCTATTTCCTTGCAAGGAAGTGTCGCATTTACATTCACTTGAATCGTAGTCGAGGAATACATAACACTTCGCAATGTATATTATATCTTATCATGAAACATAGATATGAGATGCAATATCTCGTTCTAAGAAGCATTTGAATTCTATTGCTTCGATACGTAGACATCTGCAATCGCTACCTCCTTTCAAGGAAGTGTCGCATTTACATTCATTTGAAGTGTAGACGAGGAATACATAACACTTCGCAAATCATATTACATCTTACCATGAAACACAGAAATGAGATGCGATATCGCGTTTTAAGAATCATCTGAACTCTATTGCTACGATATTACATTCACTTGAATCGTAGTCGAGGAATGCATAACACTTCGCAGATCATATTACATCTTACCATGAAACATAGAAATGAGATGCGATATCGCGTTTTAAGCAGCATTAGAAAGCTATTGCTATGATACGTAGACATCTGCAAACGCTATTTAGTAGCGAGGAAGTATCGCATTCACATTCACTTGAAGTGTAGACGAGGAATACATGACACTTCGCAAATCATATTACATCTTACCATGAAACATAGAAATGAGATGCGATATCACGTTTTAAGAATCATAAGAAATCTATTGCTACGATACGTAGACATCTGCAAACGCTATTTCCTTGCAAGGAAGTGTCGCATTTACATTCATTTGAAATGTAGACGAGGAATACATAACACTTCGCAGATCATATTACATCTTACCATGAAACATAGAAATGAGATGCGATATCGCGTTTTAAGCAGCATTAGAAAGCTATTGCTATGATACGTAGACATCTGCAAACGCTATTTAGTAGCGAGGAAGTATCGCATTCACATTCACTTGAAGTGTAGACGAGGAATACATGACACTTCTCAAATCATATTATATCTTACCATGAAACATAGAAATGAGATGCGATATCACGTTTTAAGAATCATAAGAACTCTATTGCTACGATACGTAGACATCTGCAAACGCTATTTCCAAGCGAGGAAGTATCGCATTCACATTCATTTGGAGTGTATACGAGGAATACATAACACTTCGCAAATCATGTTATATCTTACCATGAAACATAGAAATGAGATGCGATATCGCGTTTTAAGAATCATCTAAACTCTATTGCTACGATACGTAGACATCTGCAAATGCTATTTCCTAGCGAGGAAGTGTCGCATTCACATTCATTTGAAGTGTAGACGAGGAATACATGACACTTCGTAAATCATATTATATCTTACCATGAAACATAGAAACGAGATGCGATATCGCGTTTTAAGAATCATATGAACACTATTGCTACGATACGTAGACATCTGCAAACGCTATTTCCTTGCAAGGAAGTGTCGCATTTACATTCATTTGAATCGTAGACGAGGAATGCATAACACTTCGCAATGTATATTATATCTTATCATGAAACATATATATGAGATGCAATATCTCGTTTTAAGAAGCATTTGAACTATATTGCTTCGATACGTAGACATCTGCAATCGCTATTTCCTTTCAAGGAAGTGTCGCATTTACATTCATTTGAAGTGTAGACGAGGAATACATGACACTTCGCAAATCATATTATATCTTACCATGAAACATAGAAATGAGATGTGATATCGCGTTTTAAGAATCATAAGAACTCTATTGCTACGATACGTAGACATCTGCAAACGCAATTTCCTTGCAAGGAAGTGTCGCATTTACATTCACTTGAATCGTACTCGAGGAATGCATAACACTTCGCAATGTATTTTATATCTTATCATGAAACATAGATATGAGATGCAATATCTCGTTTTAAGAAGCATTTGAACTCTATTGCTTCGATACGTAGATATCTGCAATCGCTACTTCCTTGCAAGGAAGTGTCGCATTTACATTCATTTGAATCGTAGACGAGGAATGCATAACACTTCGCAAATCATATTACATCTTACCATGAAACATAGAAATGAGATGCGATATCGCGTTTTAAGAAGCATTAGAACTCTATCGCTACGATACCTAGACATCTGCAGACGCTATTTCCTAGCAAAGAAGTGTCGAATTTACATTCATTTGATGTGTAGACGAGGAATACATAACACTTCGCAAATCATATTATATCTTACCATGAAACATAGAAATGAGATGCGATATCGCGTTTTAAGAATCATAAGAACTCTATCGCTACGATACCTAGACATCTGCAGACGCTATTTCCTAGCAAGGAAGTGTCGAATTTACATTCATTTGATGTGTAGACGAGGAATACATAACACTTCGCAAATCATATTATATCTTACCATGAAACATAGAAATGAGATGCGATATCGCGTTTTAAGAATCATTAGAACTCTATTGCTACGATACGTAGACATCTGCAAACGCTATTTCCTTGCAAGGAAGTGTCTCATTTACATTCATTTGAAGTGCAGACAAGGAATACATAACACTTCGCAAATCATATTATATCTTACCATGAAACATAGAAATGAGATGCGATATCGCGTTTTAAGAAGCATTAGAACTCTATTGCTTTGATAGGTAAACATCTGCAAACGCTATTTCCTTGCAAGGAAGTGTTGCATTTACATTCATTTGAAGTGTAGACGAGGAATACATGACACTTCGCAATGTATATTATATCTTATCATGAAACATAGATATGAGATGCGATATCGCGTTTTAAGAAGCATTACATATCTATTGCTACGATACGTAGACATCTGCAAACGCTATTTCTTTGCAAGGAAGTGTCGCATTTACATTCATTTGAAGTGTAGACGAGGAATACATGACACTTCGCAAATCATATTATATCTTACCATGAAACATAGAAATGAGATGCGATGTCGCGTTTTAAGAAGCATTAGAAATCTATTGCTACGATACGTAGACATCTGCAAACGCTATTTCCTAGCGAGGAAGTGTCGCATTTACATTCATTTGAAGTGTAGACGAGGAGTACATGACACTTCGCAAATCATATTATATCTTACCATGAAACATAGAAATGAGGTGCGATATCGCGTTTTAAGAAGCATTAGAACACTATTGCTACGATACCTAGACATCTGCAGACGCTATTTCCTAGCAAGGAAGTGTCGCATTTACATTCATTTGAAGTGTAGACGAGGAATACATGACACTTCGCAAATCGTATTATATCTTACCATGAAACATAGAAATGAGATGCGATATCGCGTTTTAAGAATCATATGAACTCTATTGCTACGATACCTAGACATTTGCAGACGATATTTCCTAGCAAGGAAGTGTCGCATTTACATTCATTTGAAGTGTAGACGAGGAATACATGACACTTCGCAAATCGTATTATATCTTACCATGAAACATAGAAATGAGATGCGATATCGCGTTTTAAGAATCATATGAACTCTATTGCTACGATACCTAGACATTTGCAGGACGCTATTTCCTAGCGAGGAAGTGTCGCATTTACATTCATTTGAAGTGTAGACGAGGAATACATGACACTTCGCAAATCGTATTATATCTTACCATGAAACATAGAAATGAGATGCGATATCGCGTTTTAAGAATCATAAGAACTCTATTGCTACGATACGTAGACATCTGCAAACGCTATTTCCTTGCAAGGAAGTGTCGCCTTCACATTCATTTGAAGTGTAGACGAGGAATACATGACACTTCGCAAATCATATTATATCTTACCATGAAACATAGAAATGAGATGCGATATCGCGTTTTAAGAAGCATTAGAAAGCTATTGCTACGATACGTAGACATCTGCAAACGCTATTTAGTAGCGAGGAAGTATCGCATTCACATTCACTTGAAGTGTAGACGAGGAATACATGACACTTCGCAAATCATATTATATCTTACCATGAAACATTGAAATGAGATGCGATATCGCGTTTTAAGAATCATATGAACTCTATTGCTACGATACGTAGACATCTGCAAACGCTATTTCCTTGCAAGGAAGTGTCGCATTTACATTCATTTGAATCGTAGACGAGGAATGCATAACACTTCGCAATGTATATTACATCTTATCATGAAACATAGATATGAGATGCAATATTTCGTTTTAAGAAGCATTTGAACTCTACTGCTTCGATACGTAGACATCTGCAATCGCTACTTCCTTGCAAGGAAGTGTCATATTTACATTCATTTGAAGTGTAGACGAGGAATACATAACACTTCGCAAATCATATTACATCTTACCATGAAACATAGAAATGAGATGCGATATCGCGTTTTAAGAAGCATTAGAACTCTATTGCTACGATACCTAGACATCTGCAGACGCTATTTCCTAGCAAGGAAGCGTCGCATTTACATTCATTTGAAGTGTGGACGAGGAATACATGACACTTCGCAAATCATATTATATCTTACCGTGAAACATAGAAATGAGATGCGATATCGCGTTTTAAGAAGCATTAGAAAGCTATTGCTACGATACGTAGACATCTGCAAACGCTATTTCCAAGCGAGGAAGTATCGCATTCACATTCATTTGAAGTGTATACGAGGAATACATAACACTTCGCAAATCATGTTATATCTTACCATGAAACATAGAAATGAGATGCGATATCGCGTTTTAAGAATCATCTAAACTCTATTGCTACGATACGTAGACATCTGCAAATGCTATTTCCTAGCGAGGAAGTGTCGCATTCACATTCATTTGAAGTGTAGACGAGGAATACATGACACTTCGTAAATCATATTATATCTTACCATGAAACATAGAAACTAGATGCGATATCGCGTTTTAAGAATCATATGAACTCTATTGCTACGATACGTAGACATCTGCAAACGCTATTTCCTTGCAAGGAAGTGTCGCATTTACATTCATTTGAATCGTAGACGATGAATGCATAACACTTCGCAATGTATATTATATCTTACCATGAAACATAGAAATGAGATGCGATATCGCGTTTTAAGAAGCATTAGAACTCTATTGCTTTGATAGGTGAACATCTGCAAACGCTATTTCCTTGCACGGAAGTGTTGCATTTACATTCATTTGAAGTGTAGACGAGGAATACATGACACTATCGCCATGTATATTATATCTTATCATGAAACATAGATATGAGATGCGATATCGCGTTTTAAGAAGCATTAGAACTCTATTGCTTTGATAGGTAAACATCTGCAAACGCTATTTCCTTGCAAGGAAGTGTTGCATTTACATTCATTTGAAGTGTAGACGAGGAATACATGACACTTCGCAAATCATATTATATCTTACCATGAAACATAGAAATGAGATGCGATATCGCGTTTTAAGAAGCATTAGAAATCTATTGCTACGATACGTAGACATCTGCAAACGCTATTTCCTAGCGAGGAAGTGTCGCATTTACATTCATTTGAAGTGTAGACGAGGAGTACATGACACTTCGCAAATCATATTATATCTTACCATGAAACATAGAAATGAGATGCGATATCGCGTTTTAAGAAGCATTAGAACTCTATTGCTTTGATAGGTAAACATCTGCAAACGCTATTTCCTTGCAAGGAAGTGTTGCATTTACATTCATTTGAAGTGTAGACGAGGAATACATGACACTTCGCAAATCATATTATATCTTACCATGAAACATAGAAATGAGATGCGATATCGCGTTTTAAGAAGCATTAGAAATCTAATGCTACGATACGTAGACATCTGCAAACGCTATTTCCTAGCGAGGAAGTGTCGCATTTACATTCATTTGAAGTGTAGACGAGGAGTACATGACACTTCGCAATCATATTATATCTTACCATGAAACATAGAAATGAGGTGCGATATCTCGTTTTAAGAAGCATTAGAACACTATTGCTACGATACCTAGACATCTGCAGACGCTATTTCCTAGCAAGGAAGTGTCGCATTTACATTCATTTGAAGTGTAGACGAGGAATACATGACACTTCGCAAATCGTATTATATCTTACCATGAAACATAGAAATGAGATGCGATATCGCGTTTGAAGAATCATATGAACTCTATTGCTACGATACCTAGACATTTGCAGACGCTATATCCTAGCAAGGAAGTGTCGCATTTACATTCATTTGAAGTGTAGACGAGTAATACATGACACTTCGCAAATCATATTATATCTTACCATGAAACATAGAAATGAGATGCGATATCGCGTTTTAAGAAGCATTAGAAAGCTACTGCTACGATACGTAGACATCTGCAGACGCTATTTCCAAGCGAGGAAGTATCGCATTCACATTCATTTGAAGTATAGACGAGGAATACATGACACTTCGCAAATCATATTATATCTTACCATGAAACATAGAAATGAGATGCGATATCGCGTTTTAAGAAGCATTAGAAATCTATTGCTACGATACGTAGACATCTGCAAACGCTATTTCCTAGCGAGGAAGTGTCGCATTTACATTCATTTGAAGTGTAGACGAGGAGTACATGACACTTCGCAAATCATATTATATCTTACCATGAAACATAGTAATGAGGTGCGATATCGCGTTTTAAGAAGCATTAGAACACTATTGCTACGATACCTAGACATCTGCAGACGCTATTTCCTAGCAAGGAAGTGTCGCATTTACATTCATTTGAAGTGTAGACGAGGAATACATGACACTTCGCAAATCGTATTATATCTTACCATGAAACATAGAAATGAGATGCGATATCGCGTTTTAAGAATCATATGAACTCTATTGCTACGATACCTAGACATTTGCAGACGCTATTTCCTAGCAAGGAAGTGTCGCATTTACATTCATTTGAAGTGTAGACGAGGAATACATGACACTTCGCAAATCATATTATATCTTACCATGAAACATAGAAATGAGATGCGATATCGCGTTTTAAGAATCATATGAACTCTATTGCTACGATACGTAGACATCTGCAAACGCTATTTCCATGCAAGGAAGTGTCGCATTTACATTCATTTGAATCGTAGACGAGGAATGCATAACACTTCGCAATGTATATTATATCTTATCATGAAACATAGATATGAGATGCAATATCTCGTTTTAAGAAGCATTTGAACTATATTGCTTCGATACTTAGACATCTGCAATCGCCATTTCCTTTCAAGGAAGTGTCGCATTTACATTCATTTGAAGTGTAGACGAGGAATACATGACACTTCGCAAATCATATTATATCTTACCATGAAACATAGAAATGAGATGCGATATCGCGTTTTAAGAATCATAAGAACTCTATTGCTACGATACGTAGACATCTGCAAACGCTATTTCCTTGCAAGGAAGTGTCGCATTTACATTCACTTGAATCGTAGTCGAGGAATGCATAACACTTCGCAATGTATATTATATCTTACCATGAAACATAGAAATGAGATGCGATATCGCGTTTTAAGAATCATAAGAACTCTATTGCTACGATACGTAGACATCTGCAAACGCTATTTCCTTGCAAGGAAGTGTCGCATTTACATTCATTTGAATCGTAGACGAGGAATGCATAACACTTCGCAATGTATATTATATCTTATCATGAAACATAGATATGAGATGCAATATCCCGTTTTAAGAAGCATTTGAACTCTATTGCTTCGATACGTAGACATCTGCAATCGCTACTTCCTTGCAAGGAAGTGTCGCATTTACATTCATTTGAAGTGTAGGCGAGGAATACATAACACTTCGCAAATCATATTAAATCTTACCATGAAACATAGAAATGAGATACGATATCGCGTTTCTAGAAGCATTAGAACTCTATTGCTACGATACCTAGACATCTGCAGACGCTATTTCCTAGCAAGGAAGTGTCGCATTTACATTCATTTGAAGTGTTGACGAGCAATACATCACACTTCGCAAATCATATTATATCATACCATGAAACGTAGAAATGAGATGCGATATCGCGTTTTAAGAAGCATTAGAAAGCTATTGCTACGATACGTAGACATCTGCAAACGCTATTTCCTAGCGATGAAGTATCGCATTCACATTCATGTGAAGTGTTGACGAGGAATACATAACGCTTCGCAAATCATGTTATATCTTATCATGAAACATAGAAATGAGATGCGATATCGCGTTTTAAGAATCACATGAACTCTATTGCTACGATACGTAGACATATGCAAACGCTATTTCCTTGCAAGGAAGTGTCGCATTTACATTCATTTGAATCGTAGACGAGGAATGCATAACACTTCGCAAATCATATTATATCTTACCAAGAAAGATAGAAATGAGATGCGATTTCGCGTTTTAAGAAGCATTAGAACTGTATTGCTTCGATACGTAGACATCTGCAAACGCTACTTCCTTGCAAGGAAGTGTCGCATTTACATTCATTTGAAGTGTAGACGAAGGATACATAACACTTCGCGAATCATATTACATCTTACCATGAAACATAGAAATGAGATGCGATATCGCGTTTTACGAAGCATTACAGCACTATTGCTACGATACCTAGACATCTGCAGACGCTATTTCCTAGCAGGGAAGTGTCGCATTTACATTCATTTGAAGTGTAGACGAGGAATACATGACACTTCGCAAATCATATTATATCTTACCATGAAACATAGAAATGAGATGCGATATCGCGTTTTAAGTATCACATGAACTCTATTGCTACGATACGTAGACATCTGCAAACGCTATTTCCTTGCAAGGAAGTGTCGCATTTACATTCATTTGAATCGTAGACGAGGAATGCATAACACTTCGCAATGTATATTATATCTTATCATGAAACATAGATATGAGATGCAATATCTCGTTTTAAGAAGCATTTGAACTCTATTGCTTCGATACGTAGACATCTGCGATCGCTACTTCCTTGAAAGGAAGTGTCGCATTTACATTCATTTGAAGTGCAGACAAGGAATACATAACACTTCGCAAATCATATTATATCTTACCATGAAACATAGAAATGAGATGCGATATCGCGTTTTAAGAAGCATTAGAACTCTATTGCTTTGAAAGGTAAACATCTGCAAACGCTATTTCCTAGCAAGGAAGTGTCGCATTTACATTCATTTGAATCGTAGACGAGGAATGCATAACACTTCGCAATGTATATTATATCTCATCATGAAACATAGATATGAGATGCAATATCTCGTTTTAAGAAGCATTTGAACTCTATTGCTTCGATACGTAAACATCTGCAATCGCTACTTCCTTGCAAGGAAGTGTCGCATTTACATTCATGTGAAGTGTTGACGAGGAATACATAACGCTTCGCAAATCATGTTATATCTTACCATGAAACATAGAAATGAGATGCGATATCGCGTTTTAAAAATCATATGAACTCTATTGCTACGATACGTAGACATATGCAAACGCTATTTCCTTGCAAGGAAGTGTCGCATTTACATTCATTTGAATCGTAGACGAGGAATGCATAACACTTCGCAAATCATATTATATCTTACCATGAAATATAGAAATGAGATGCGATTTCGCGTTTTAAGAAGCATTAGAACTCTATTGCTTCGATACGTAGACATCTGCAAACGCTACTTCCTTGCAAGGAAGTGTCGCATTTACATTCATTTGAAGTGTAGACGAGGAATACATAACACTTCGCGAATCATATTACATCTTACCATGAAACATAGAAATGAGATGGGATATCGCGTTTTAAGAAGCATTAGAGCACTATTGCTACGATACCTAGACATCTGCGGACGCTATTTCCTAGCAGGGAAGTGTCGCATTTACATTCATTTGAAGTGTAGACGAGGAATACATGACACTTCGCAAACCATATTATATCTTACCATGAAACATAGAAATGAGATGCGATATGGCTTTTTAAGAATCATAAGAAATCTATTGCTACGATACGTAGACATCTGCAAACGCTATTTCCTTGCAAGGAAGTGTCGCATTTACATTCATTTGAATCGTAGACGAGGAATGCATAACACTTCGCAATGTATATTATTTCTTATCATGAAACACAGATATGAGATGCAATATCTCGTTTTAAGAAGCATCTGAACTCTATTGCTTCGATACGTAGACATCTGCAATCGCTACTTCCTTGCAAGGAAGTGTCGCATTTAGATTCATTTGAAGTGTAGACGATGAATACATAACACTTCGCAAATCATATTACATCTTACCATGAAACGTAGAAATGAGATGCGATATCGCGTTTCAAGAAGCATTAGAACACTATTGCTACGATACCTAGACATCTGCAGACGCTATTTCCTAGCAAGGAAGTGTCGCATTTACATTCATTTGAGGTGTAGACGAGGAATACATAACACTTCGCAAACCATATTACATCTTACCATGAAACATAGAAATGAGATGCGATATCGCGTTTTAAGAAGCATTAGAACTCTATTCCTACGATACCTAGACATATGCAGACGCTATTTCCTAGCAGGGAAGTGTCGCATTTACATTCATTTTAAGTGTAGACGAGGAATACATGACACTTCGCAAATCGTATTATATCTTACCATGAAACATAGAAATGAGATGCGATATCGCGTTTTAAGAATCACATGAACTCTATTGCTACGATACCTAGACATTTGCAGACGCTATTTCCTAGCAAGGAAGTGTCGCATTTACATTCATTTGAAGTGTAGACGAGGAATACATGACACTTCGCAAATCATATTATATCTTACCATGAAACATAGGAATGAGATGCGATATCGCGTTTTAAGGATCATATGAACTCTATTGCTACGATACGTAGACATCTGCAAACGCTATTTCCTAGCGAGGAAGTGTCGCATTCACATTCATTTGAAGTGTAGACGAGGAATACATGACACTTCGCAAATCATATTATATCTTACCATGAAACATAGAAATGAGATGCGATATCGCGTTTTAAGAATCACATGAACTCTAATGCTACGATACGTAGACATCTGCAAACGCTATTTCCTTGCAAGGAAGTGTCGCATTTACATTCATTTGAATCGTAGACGAGGAATGCATAACACTTCGCAATGTATATTATATCTTATCATGAAACATAGATATGAGATGCAATATCTCGTTTTAAGAAGCATTTGAACTCTATTGCTTCGATACGTAGACATCTGCAATCGCTACTTCCTTGAAAGGAAGTGTCGCATTTACATTCATTTGAAGTGTAGACGAGGAATACATGACACTTCGCAAATCGTATTATATCTTACCATGAAACATAGAAATGAGATGCGATATCGCGTTTTAAGAATCACATGAACTCTATTGCTACGATACCTAGACATCTGCAGACGCTATTTCCTAGCAAGGAAGTGTCGCATTTACATTCATTTGAAGTGTAGACGAGGAATACATGACACTTCGCAAATCATATTATATCTTACCATGAAACATAGGAATGAGATGCGATATCGCGTTTTAAGGATCATATGAACTCTATTGCTACGATACGTAGACATCTGCAAACGCTATTTCCTAGCGAGGAAGTGTCGCATTCACATTCATTTGAAGTGTAAACGAGGAATACATGACACTTCGCAATGTATATTATATCTTATCATGAAACATAGATATGAGATGCAATATCTCGTTTTAAGAAGCATTTGAACTCTATTGCTTCGATACGTAGACATCTGCAATCGCTACTTCCTTGAAAGGAAGTGTCGCATTTACATTCATTTGAAGTGTAGACGAGGAATACATAACACTTCGCAAATCACATTACATCTTACCATGAAACATAGAAATGAGATGCGATATCGCGTTTCAAGAAGCATTAGAACTCTATTGCTACGATACCTAGACATCTGCAGACGCTATTTCCTAGCAAGGAAGTGTCGCATTTACATTCATTTGAAGTGTAGACGAGGAATACATAACACTTCGCAAATCATATTACATCTTACCATGAAACATAGAAATGAGATGCGATGTCGCGTTTTAAGAAGCATTAGAACTCTATTGCTACGATACCTAGACATCAGCAGACGCTATCTCCTAGCAGGGAAGTGTCGCATTTACATTCATTTGAAGTGTAGACGAGGAATACATGACACTTCGCAAATCGTATTATATCTTACCATGAAGCATAGAAATGAGATGCGATATCGCGTTTTAAGAATCATAAGAACCCTATTGCTACGATACATAGACATCTGCAAACGCTATTTCCTTGCAAGGAAGTGTCGCATTTACATTCATTTGAATCGTAGACGAGGAATGCATAACACTTCGCAAATCATATTATATCTTACAATGAAATATAGAAATGGGATGCGATATCGCGTTTTAAGAAGCATTATAAATCTATTGCTACGATACGTAGACATCTGCAAACGCTATTTCCTAGCGAGGAAGTGTCGCATTCACATTCATTTGAAGTGTAGACGAGGAATACATAACACATCGCAAATCATATTATATCTTATCATGAAACGTAGAAATGAGATGCGATATGGCGTTTTAAGAAGCATTAGAAAGCTATTGCTACGATACGTAGACATCTGCAAACGCTATTTCCTAGCGAGGAAGTATCGCATTCACATTCATTTGAAGAGTTGACGAGGAATACATAACACTTCGCAAATCATGTTATATCTTACCATGAAACATAGAAATGGGATGCGATATCGCGTTTTAAGAATCATATGAACTCTATTGCTACGATACGTAGACATCTGCAAACGCTATATCCTTGCAAGGAAGTGTCGCATTTACATTCATTTGAATCGTAGACGAGGAATGCATAACACTTCGCAAATCATATTATATCTTACCATGAAACATAGAAATGAGATGCGATATTGCGTTTTAAGAATCATGAGAACTCTATTGCTACGATACGTAGACCTCTGCAAACGCTATTTCCTTGCAAGGAAGTGTCTCATTTACATTCATTTGAAGTGCAGACAAGGAATACATAACACTTCGCAAATCATATTATATCTTACCATGAAACATAGAAATGAGATGCGATATCGCGTTTTAAGAAGCATTAGAACTCTATTGCTTTGATAGGTAAACATCTGCAAACGCTATTTCCTAGCAAGGAAGTGTCGCATTTACATTCATTTGAATCGTAGACTAGGAATGCATAACACTTCGCAATGTATATTATATCTCATCATGAAACATAGATATGAGATGCAATATCTCGTTTTAAGAAGCATTTGAACTCCATTGCTTCGATACGTAAACATCTGCAATCGCTACTTCCTTGCAAGGAAGTGTCGCATTTACATTCATTTGAAGTGTAGACGAGGAATACATAACACTTAGCAAATCATATTACATCTTACCATGAAACATAGAAATGAGATGCGTTATCGCGTTTCAAGAAGCATTAGAACTCTATTGCTACGATACCTAGACATCTGCAGACGCTATTTCCTAGCAAGGAAGTGTCGCATTTACATTCATTTGAAGTGTTGACGAGGAATACATCACACTTCGCAAATCATATTATATCTTACCATGAAACGTAGAAATGAGATGCGATATCGCGTCTTAAGAAGCATTAGAAAGCTATTGCTACGATACGTAGACATCTGCAGACGCTATTTCCTAGCGAGGAAGTATCGCATTCACATTCATTTGAAGTGTAGACGAGGAATACATAACACTTCGCAAATCATGTTATATCTTACCATGAAACATAGAAATGAGATTCGATATCGCCTTTTAAGAATCATATGAAATCTATTGCTACGATACGTAGACATCTGCAGACGCTATTTCCTAGCGAGGAAGTGTCGCATTCACATTCAATTGAAGTGTAGACGAGGAATACATGACACTTCGCAAACCATATTATATCTTACCATGAAACATAGAAATGAGATGCGATATCGCGTTTTAAGAATCATAAGAACTCTATTGCTTCGATACGTAGACATTTGCAAACGCTATTTCCTGGCAAGGAAGTGTCGCATTTACATTCATTTGAAGTGTAGACGAGGAATACATAACACTTCGCAAATCATATTACATCTTACCATGAAACATAGAAATGAGATGCGATATCGCGTTTTAAGAAGCATTAGAACTCTATTGCTACGATACCTAGACATCTGCAGGCGCTATTTCCTAGCAAGGAAGTGTCGCATTTACATTCATTTGAAGTGTAGACGAGGAATACATGACACTTCGCAAATCGTATTATATCTTACCATGAAACATAGAAATGAGATGCGATATCGCGTTTTAACAATCATATGAAATCTATTGCTACGATACCTATACATCTGCAGACGCTATTTCCTAGCAAGGAAGTGTCGCATTTACATTCATTTGAAGTGTAGACGAGGAATACATGACACTTCGCAAATCATATTATATCTTACCATGAAACATAGAAATGAGATGCGATATCGCGTTTTAAGGAGCATTAGAAAGCTATTGCTACGATACGTAGACATCTGCAAACGCTATTTTCTAGTGAGGAAGTATCGCATTCACATTCATTTGAAGTGTAGACGAGGAATACATAACACTTCGCAAATCATGTTATATCTTACCATGAAACATAGAAATGAGATGCGATATCGCGTTTTAAGTATCATATGAACTCTATTGCTACGATACGTAGACATCTGCAAACGCTCTTTCCTAGCGAGGAAGTGTCGCATTCACATTCATTTGAAGTGTAGACGAGAAATACATGACACTTCGCAAACCATATTATATCTTACCATGAAACATAGAAATGAGATGCGATATCGCGTTTTAAGAATCATAAGAACTCTATTGCTTCGATACGTAGACATCTGCAATCGCTACTTCCTTGCAAGGAAGTGTCGCATTTACATTCATTTGAAGTGTAGAGGAGGAATACATAACACTTCGCAAATCATATTACATCTTACCATGAAACATAGAAATGAGATGCGATATCGCGTTATAAGAAGCATTAGAACTCTATTGCTACGATACGTAGACATCTGCAAACGCTATTTCCTTGCAAGGAAGTGTCGCATTTACATTCATTTGAATCGTAGACGAGGAATGCATAACACTTCGCAATGTATATTATATCTTATCATGAAACATAGATATGAGATGCAATATCTCGTTTTAAGAAGCATTTGAACTCTATTGCTTCGATACGTAAACATCTGCAATCGCTACTTCCTTGCAAGGAAGTGTCGCATTTACATTCATTTGAAGTGTAGACGAGGAATACATGACACTTCGCAAATCATATTATATCTTACCATGAAACATAGAAATGAGATGCGATATCGCGTTTTAAGGATCACATGAACTCTATTGCTACGATACGTAGACATCTGCAAACGCTATTTCCTTGCAAGGAAGTGTCGCATTTACATTCATTTGAATCGTAGACGAGGAATGCATAACACACCGCAATGTATATTATATCATATCATGAAACATAGATATGAGATGCAATATCTCGTTATAAGAAGCATTTGAACTCTATTGCTTCGATACGTAGACATCTGCAATCGCTACTTCCTTGAAAGGAGGTGTCGCATTTACATTCATTTGAAGTGTAGACGAGGAATACATAACACTTCGCAAATCACATTACATCTTACCATGAAACATAGAAATGAGATGCGATATCGCGTTTCAAGAAGCATTAGAACTCTATTGCTACGATACCTAGACATCTGCAGACGCTATTTCCTAGCAAGGAAGTGTCGCATTTACATTCATTTGAAGTGTAGACGAGGAATACATAACACTTTGCAAATCATATTACATCTTACCATGAAACATAGAAATGAGATGCGATATCGCGTTTTAAGAAGCATTAGAACCCTATTGCTACGATACCTAGACATCTGCAGACGCTATCTCCTAGCAGGGAAGTGTCGCATTTACATTCATTTGAAGTGTAGACGGGGAATACATAACACTTCGCAAATCGTATTATATCTTACCATGAAACATAGAAATGAGATGCGATATCGCGTTTTAAGAATCATATGAACTCTATTGCTACGATACCTAGACATCTGCGGACGCTATTTCCTAGCAAGGAAGTGTCGCATTTACATTCATTTGAAGTGTAGACGAGGAATACATGACACTTCGCAAATCATATTATATCTTACCATGATACATAGGAATGAGATGCGATATCGCGTTTTAAGAATCATATGAACTCTATTGCTACGATGCGTAGACATCTGCAAACGCTATTTCCTAGCGAGGAAGTGTCGCATTCACATTCATTTGAAGTGTAGACGAGGAATACATGACACTTCGCAAATCATATTATATCTTACCATGAAATATAGAAATGAGATGCGATATCGCGTTTTAAGAAGCATTAGAAATCTATTGCTACGATACGTAGACATCTGCAAACGCTATTTCCTAGCGAGGAAGTGTCGCATTCACATTCATTTGAAGTGTAGACGAGGAATACATAACACATCGCAAATCATATTATATCTTATCATGAAACGTAGAAATGAGATGCGATATTGCGTTTTAAGAAGCATTAGAAAGCTATTGCTACGATACGTAGACATCTGCAAACGCTATTTCCTAGCGAGGAAGTATCGCATTCACATTCATTTGAAGTGTTGACGAGGAATACATAACACTTCGCAAATCATGTTATATCTTACCATGAAACATAGAAATGGGATGCGATATCGCGTTTTAAGAATCATATGAACTCTATTGCTACGATACGTAGACATCTGCAAACACTATATCCTTGCAAGGAAGTGTCGCATTTACATTCATTTGAATCGTAGACGAGGAATGCATAACACTTCGCAAATCATATTATATCTTACCATGAAACATAGAAATGAGATGCGATATTGCGTTTTAAGAATCATGAGAACTCTATTGCTACGATACGTAGACCTCTGCAAACGCTATTTCCTTGCAAGGAAGTGTCTCATTTACATTCATTTGAAGTGCAGACAAGGAATACATAACACTTCGCAAATCATATTATATCTTACCATGAAACATAGAAATGAGATGCGATATCGCGTTTTAAGAAGCATTAGAACTCTATTGCTTTGATAGGTAAACATCTGCAAACGCTATTTCCTAGGAAGGAAGTGTCGCATTTACATTCATTTGAATCGTAGACGAGGAATGCATAACACTTCGCTATGTATATTATATCTCATCATGAAACATAGATATGAGATGCAATATCTCGTTTTAAGAAGCATTTGAACTCCATTGCTTCGATACGTAAACATCTGCAATCGCTACTTCCTTGCAAGGAAGTGTCGCATTTACATTCATTTGAAGTGTAGGCGAGGAATACATAACACTTCGCAAATCATATTACATCTTACCATGAAACATAGAAATGAGATGCGATATCGCGTTTTAAGAAGCATTAGAACTCTATTGCTACGATACCTAGACATCTGCAGACGCTATTTCCTAGCAAGGAAGTGTCGCATTTACATTCATTTGAAGTGTAGACGAGGAATACATGACACTTCGCAAATCGTAATATATCTTACCATGAAACATAGAAATGAGATGCGATATCGCGTTTTAAGAATCATATGAACTCTATTGCTACGATACCTATACATCTGCAGACGCTATTTCCTAGCAAGGAAGTGTCGCATTTACATTCATTTGAAGTGTAGACGAGGAATACATGACACTTCGCAAATCATATTATATCTTACCATGAAACATAGAAATGAGATGCGATATCGCGTTTCAAGAAGCATTAGAACTCTATTGCTACGATACCTAGACATCTGCAGACGCTATTTCCTAGCAAGGAAGTGTCGCATTTACATTCATTTGAAGTGTAGACGAGGAATACATAACACTTCGCAAATCATATTACATCTTACCATGAAACATAGAAATGAGATGCGATATCGCGTTTTAAGAAGCATTAGAACTCTATTGCTACGATACCTAGACATCTGCAGACGCTATCTCCTAGCATGGGAAGTGTCGCATTTACATTCATTTGAAGTGTAGACGAGGAA
This sequence comes from Xylocopa sonorina, assembly GCF_050948175.1. Classification (NCBI taxonomy): domain Eukaryota; kingdom Metazoa; phylum Arthropoda; class Insecta; order Hymenoptera; family Apidae; genus Xylocopa; species Xylocopa sonorina. The sequence goes on along the minus strand of NW_027490389.1, from coordinate 92,213 downwards.
TACATAACACTTCGCAAATCGTATTATATCTTACCATGAAACATAGAAATGAGATGCGATATCGCGTTTTAAGAATCATATGAACTCTATTGCTACGATACCTAGACATCTGCGGACGCTATTTCCTAGCAAGGAAGTGTCGCATTTACATTCATTTGAAGTGTAGACGAGGAATACATGAAAGTTCGCAAATCATATTATATCTTACCATGATACATAGGAATGAGATGCGATATCGCGTTTTAAGAATCATAAGAACCCTATTGCTACGATACATAGACATCTGCAAACGCTATTTCCTTGCAAGGAAGTGTCGCATTTACATTCATTTGAATCGTAGACGAGGAATGCATAACACTTCGCAAATCATATTATATCTTACCATGAAATATAGAAATGAGATGCGATATCGCGTTTTAAGACGCATTAGAAATCTATTGCTACGATACGTAGACATCTGCAAACGCTATTTCCTAGCGAGGAAGTGTCGCATTCACATTCATTTGAATTGTAGACGAGGAATACATAACACATCGCAAATCATATTATATCTTATCATGAAACGTAGAAATGAGATGCGATATTGCGTTTTAAGAAGCATTAGAAAGCTATTGCTACGATACGTAGACATCTGCAAACGCTATTTCCTAGCGAGGAAGAATCGCATTCACATTCACTTGAAGTGTTGACGAGGAATACATAACACTTCGCAAATCATGTTATATCTTACCATGAAACATAGAAATGGGATGCGATATCGCGTTTTAAGAATCATATGAACTCTATTGCTACGATACGTAGACATCTGCAAACGCTATATCCTTGCAAGGAAGTGTCGCATTTACATTCATTTGAATCGTAGACGAGGAATGCATAACACTTCGCAAATCATATTATATCTTACCATGAAACATAGAAATGAGATGCGATATTGCGTTTTAAGAATCATGAGAACTCTATTGCTACGATACGTAGACCTCTGCAAACGCTATTTCCTTGCAAGGAAGTGTCTCATTTACATTCAATTGAAGTGCAGACAAGGAATACATAACACTTCGCAAATCATATTATATCTTACCATGAAACATAGAAATGAGATGCGGTATCGCGTTTTAAGAAGCATTAGAACTCTATTGCTTTGATAGGTAAACATCTGCAAACGCTATTTCCTAGCAAGGAACTGTCGCATTTACATTCATTTGAATCGTAGACGAGGAATGCATAACACTTCGCAATGTATATTATATCTCATCATGAAACATAGATATGAGATGCAATATCTCGTTTTAAGAAGCATTTGAACTCCATTGCTTCGATACGTAAACATCTGCAATCGCTACTTCCTTGCAAGGAAGTGTCGCATTTACATTCATTTGAAGTGTAGACGAGGAATACATAACACTTAGCAAATCATATTACATCTTACCATGAAACATAGAAATGAGATGCGTTATCGCGTTTCAAGAAGCATTAGAACTCTATTGCTACGATACCTAGACATCTGCAGACGCTATTTCCTAGCAAGGAAGTGTCGCATTTACATTCATTTGAAGTGTTGACGAGGAATGCATCACACTTCGCAAATCATATTATATCTTACCATGAAACGTAGAAATGAGATGCGATATCGCGTCTTAAGAAGCATTAGAAAGCTATTGCTACGATACGTAGACATCTGCAGACGCTATTTCCTAGCGAGGAAGTATCGCATTCACATTCATTTGAAGTGTAGACGAGGAATACATAACACTTCGCAAATCATGTTATATCTTACCATGAAACATAGAAATGAGATTCGATATCGCCTTTTAAGAATCATATGAAATCTATTGCTACGATACGTAGACATCTGCAGACGCTATTTCCTAGCGAGGAAGTGTCGCATTCACATTCAATTGAAGTGTAGACGAGGAATACATGACACTTCGCAAACCATATTATATCTTACCATGAAACATAGAAATGAGATGCGATATCGCGTTTTAAGAATCATAAGAACTCTATTGCTTCGATACGTAGACATTTGCAAACGCTATTTCCTGGCAAGGAAGTGTCGCATTTACATTCATTTGAAGTGTAGACGAGGAATACATAACACTTCGCAAATCATATTACATCTTACCATGAAACATAGAAATGAGATGCGATATCGCGTTTTAAGAAGCATTAGAACTCTATTGCTACGATGCCTAGACATCTGCAGACGCTATTTCCTAGCAAGGAAGTGTCGCATTTACATTCATTTGAAGTGTAGACGAGGAATACATGACACTTCGCAAATCGTATTATATCTTACCATGAAACATAGAAATGAGATGCGATATCGCGTTTTAAGAATCATATGAACTCTATTGCTACGATACCTATACATCTGCAGACGCTATTTCCTAGCAAGGAAGTGTCGCATTTACATTCATTTGAAGTGTAGACGAGGAATACATGACACTTCGCAAATCATATTATATCTTACCATGAAACATAGAAATGAGATGCGATATCGCGTTTTAAGGAGCATTAGAAAGCTATTGCTACGATACCTAGACATCTGCAGACGCTATTTCCTAGCAAGGAAGTGTCGCATTTACATTAATTTGAAGTGTAGACGAGGAATACATGACACTTCGCAAATCATATTATATCTTACCATGAAACATAGAAATGAGATGCGATATCGCGTTTTAAGAATCATATGAACTATATTGCTACGATACGTAGACATCTGCAAACGCTCTTTCCTAGCGAGGAAGTGTCGCATTCACATTCATTTGAAGTGTAGACGAGAACTACATGACACTTCGCAAACCATATTATATCTTACCATGAAACATAGAAATGAGATGCGATATCGCGTTTTAAGAATCATAAGAACTCTATTGCTTCGATACGTAGACATCTGCAATCGCTACTTCCTTGCAAGGAAGTGTCGCATTTACATTCATTTGAAGTGTAGACGAGGAATACATAACACTTCGCAAATCATATTACATCTTACCATGAATCATAGAAATGAGATGCGATATCGCGTTATAAGAAGCATTAGAACTCTATTGCTACGATACGTAGACATCTGCAAACGCTATTTCCTTGCAAGGAAGTGTCGCATTTACATTCATTTGAATCGTAGACGAGGAATGCATAACACTTCGCAATGTATATTATATCTTATCATGAAACATAGATATGAGATGCAATATCTCGTTTTAAGAAGCATTTGAACTCTATTGCTTCGATACGTAAACATCTGCAATCGCTACTTCCTTGCAAGGAAGTGTCGCATTTACATTCATTTGAAGTGTAGACGAGGAATACATAACACTTAGCAAATCATATTACATCTTACCATGAAACATAGTAATGAGATGCGATATCGCGTTTTAAGAATCACATGAACTCTATTGCTACGATACCTAGACATCTGCAGACGCTATTTCCTAGCAGGGAAGTGTCGCATTTACATTCATTTGAAGTGTAGACGAGGAATACATGACACTTCGCAAATCGTATTATATCTTACCATGAAACATAGAAATGAGATGCGATATCGCGTTTTAAGAATCATATGAACTCTATTGCTACGATACCTAGACATCTGCAGACGCTATTTCCTAGCAAGGAAGTGTCGCATTTGCATTCATTTCAAATGTAGACGAGGAATACATGACACTTCGCAAATCATATTATATCTTACCATGAAACATAGAAATGAGATGCGATATCGCGTTTTAAGAATCATAAGAACCCTATTGCTACGATACATAGACATCTGCAAACGCTATTTCCTTGCAAGGAAGTGTCGCATTTACATTCATTTGAATCGTAGACGAGGAATACATAACACTTCGCAAATCATATTATATCTTACCATGAAATATAGAAATGAGATGCGATATCGCGTTTTAAGAAGCATTAGAAATCTATTGCTACGATACGTAGACATCTGCAAACGCTATTTTCTAGTGAGGAAGTATCGCATTCACATTCATTTGAAGTGTAGACGAGGAATACGTAACACTTCGCAAATCATGTTATATCTTACCATGAAACATAGAAATGAGATGCGATATAGCGTTTTAAGAAGCATTTGAACTCTATTGCTTCGATACGTAAACATCTGCAATCGCTACTTCCTTGCAAGGAAGTGTCGCATTTACATTCATTTGAAGTGTAGACGAGGAATACATAACACTTAGCAATTCATATTACATCTTACCATGAAACATAGTAATGAGATGCGATATCGCGTTTTAAGAAGCATTACATATCTATTGCTACTATACGTAGACAACTGCAGACGCTATTTCCTAGCAAGGAAGTGTCGCATTTACATTCATTTGAAGTGTAGACGAGGAATACATAACACTTCGCAAATCATATTACATCTTACCATGAAACATAGAAATGAGATGCGATATTGCGTTTTAAGAAGCATTAGAACACTATTGCTACGATACCTAGACATCTGCAGACGCTATTTCCTAGCAGGGAAGTGTCGCATTTACATTCATTTGAAGTGTAGACGAGGAATACATGACACTTCGCAAATCGTATTATATCTTACCATGAAACATAGAAATGAGATGCGATGTCGCGTTTTAAGAATCATATGAACTCTATTGCTACGATACCTAGACATCTGCAGACGCTATTTCCTAGCAAGGAAGTGTCGCATTTACATTCATTTGAAGTGTAGACGAGGAATACATGACACTTCGCAAATCATATTATATCTTACCATGATACATAGGAATGAGATGCGATATCGCGTTTTAAGAATCATATGAACTCTATTGCTACGATGCGTAGACATCTGCAAACGCAATTTCCTAGCGAGGAAGTGTCGCATTCACATTCATTTGAAGTGTAGACGAGGAATACATGACACTTCGCAAATCATATTATATCTTACCATGAAACATAGAAATGAGATGCGATATCGCGTTTTAAGAATCATAAGAACCCTATTGCTACGATACATAGACATCTGCAAACGCTATTTCCTTGCAAGGAAGTGTCGCATTTACATTCATTTGAATCGTAGACGAGGAATACATAACACTTCGCAAATCATATTATATCTTACCATGAAATATAGAAATGAGATGCGATATCGCGTTTCAAGAAGCATTAGAAATCTATTGCTACGATACGTAGACATCTGCAAACGCTATTTTCTAGTGAGGAAGTATCGCATTCACATTCATTTGAAGTGTAGACGAGGAATACGTAACACTTCGCAAATCATGTTATATCTTACCATGAAACATAGAAATGAGATGCGATATCGCGTTTTAAGAAGCATTTGAACTCTATTGCTTCGATACGTAAACATCTGCAATCGCTACTTCCTTGCAAGGAAGTGTCGCATTTACATTCATTTGAAGTGTAGACGAGGAATACATAACACTTAGCAAATCATATTACATCTTACCATGAAACATAGTAATGAGATGCGATATCGCGTTTTAAGAAGCATTACATATCTATTGCTACTATACGTAGACATCTGCAAACGCTATTTCTTTGCAAGGAAGTGTCGCATTTACATTCATTTGAAGTGTAGACGAGGAATACGTAGCACTTCGCAAATCATACTATATCTTACCATGAAACATAGAAATGAGATGCGATATCGCGTTTTAAGAATCATAAGAACCCTATTGCTACGATACGTAGACATCTGCAGACGCTATTTCCTTGCAAGGAAGTGTCGCATTTACATTCATTTGAATCGTAGACGAGGAATGCATAACACTTCGCAAATCATATTATATCTTACCATGAAATATAGAAATGAGATGCGATATCGCGTTTTAAGAAGCATTAGAAATCTATTGCTACGATACGTAGACATCTGCAAACGCTATTTCCTAGCGAGGAAGTGTCGCATTCACATTCATTTGAAGTGTAGACGAGGAATACATAACACATCGCAAATCATATTATATCTTATCATGAAACGTAGAAATGAGATGCGATATTGCGTTTTAAGAAGCATTAGAAAGCTATTGCTACGATACGTAGACATCTGCAAACGCTATTTCCTAGCGAGGAAGTATCGCATTCACATTCATTTGAAGTGTTGACGAGGAATACATAACACTTCGCAAATCATGTTATATCTTACCATGAAACATAGAAATGGGATGCGATATCGCGTTTTAAGAATCATATGAACTCTATTGCTACGATACGTAGACATCTGCAAACACTATATCCTTGCAAGGAAGTGTCGCATTTACATTCATTTGAATCGTAGACGAGGAATGCATAACACTTCGCAAATCATATTATATCTTACCATGAAACATAGAAATGAGATGCGATATTGCGTTTTAAGAATCATGAGAACTCTATTGCTACGATACGTAGACCTCTGCAAACGCTATTTCCTTGCAAGGAAGTGTCTCATTTACATTCATTTGAAGTGCAGACAAGGAATACATAACACTTCGCAAATCATATTATATCTTACCATGAAACATAGAAATGAGATGCGATATCGCGTTTTAAGAAGCATTAGAACTCTATTGCTTTGATAGGTAAACATCTGCAAACGCTATTTCCTAGCAAGGAAGTGTCGCATTTACATTCATTTGAATCGTAGACGAGGAATGCATAACACTTCGCAATGTATATTATATCTCATCATGAAACATAGATATGAGATGCAATATCTCGTTTTAAGAAGCATTTGAACTCCATTGCTTCGATACGTAAACATCTGCAATCGCTACTTCCTTGCAAGGAAGTGTCGCATTTACATTCATTTGAAGTGTAGGCGAGGAATACATAACACTTCGCAAATCATATTACATCTTACCATGAAACATGGAAATGAGATGCGATATCGCGTTTTAAGAAGCATTAGAACTCTATTGCTACGATACCTAGACATCTGCAGACGCTATTTCCTAGCAAGGAAGTGTCGCATTTACATTCATTTGAAGTGTAGACGAGGAATACATGACACTTCGCAAATCGTAATATATCTTACCATGAAACATAGAAATGATATGCGATATCGCGTTTTAAGAATCATATGAACTCTATTGTTACGATAGCTAGACATCTGCGGACGCTATTTCCTAGCAAGGAAGTGTCGCATTTACATTCATTTGAAGTGTAGACGAGGAATTCATGACACTTCGCAAATCATATTATATCTTACCATGATACATAGGAATGAGATGCGATATCGCGTTTTAAGAATCATAAGAACCCTATTGCTACGATACATAGACATCTGCAAACGCTATTTCCTTGCAAGGAAGTGTCGCATTTACATTCATTTGAATCGTAGACGAGGAATGCATAACACTTCGCAAATCATATTATATCTTACCATGAAATATAGAAATGAGATGCGATATCGCGTTTTAAGAAGCATTAGAAATCTATTGCTACGATACGTAGACATCTGCAAACGCTATTTTCTAGTGAGGAAGTATCGCATTCACATTCATTTGAAGTGTAGACGAGGAATACGTAACACTTCGCAAATCATGTTATATCTTACCATGAAACATAGAAATGAGATGCGATATCGCGTTTTAAGAAGCATTTGAACTCTATTGCTTCGATACGTAAACATCTGCAATCGCTACTTCCTTGCAAGGAAGTGTCGCATTTACATTCATTTGAAGTGTAGACGAGGAATACATAACACTTAGCAATTCATATTACATCTTACCATGAAACATAGTAATGAGATGCGATATCGCGTTTTAAGAAGCATTACATATCTATTGCTACTATACGTAGACATCTGCAGACGCTATTTCCTAGCAAGGAAGTGTCGCATTTACATTCATTTGAAGTGTAGACGAGGAATACATAACACTTCGCAAATCATATTACATCTTACCATGAAACATAGAAATGAGATGCGATATCGCGTTTTAAGAAGCATTAGAACACTATTGCTACGATACCTAGACATCTGCAGACGCTATTTCCTAGCAGGGAAGTGTCGCATTTACATTCATTTGAAGTGTAGACGAGGAATACATGACACTTCGCAAATCGTATTATATCTTACCATGAAACATAGAAATGAGATGCGATATCGCGTTTTAAGAATCATATGAACTCTATTGCTACGATACCTAGACATCTGCAGACGCTATTTCCTAGCAAGGAAGTGTCGCATTTACATTCATTTGAAGTGTAGACGAGGAATACATGACACTTCGCAAATCATATTATATCTTACCATGATACATAGGAATGAGATGCGATATCGCGTTTTAAGAATCATATGAACTCTATTGCTACGATGCGTAGACATCTGCGGACGCTATTTCCTAGCGAGGAAGTGTCGCATTCACATTCATTTGAAGTGTAGACGAGGAATACATGACACTTCGCAAATCATATTATATCTTACCATGAAACATAGAAATGAGATGCGATATCGCGTTTTAAGAATCATAAGAACCCTATTGCTACGATACATAGACATCTGCAAACGCTATTTCCTTGCAAGGAAGTGTCGCATTTACATTCATTTGAATCGTAGACGAGGAATGCATAACACTTCGCAAATCATATTATATCTTACCATGAAACATAGAAATGAGATGCGATATTGCGTTTTAAGAATCATGAGAACTCTATTGCTACGATACGTAGACCTCTGCAAACGCTATTTCCTTGCAAGGAAGTGTCTCATTTACATTCATTTGAAGTGCAGACAAGGAATACATAACACTTCGCAAATCATATTATATCTTACCATGAAACATAGAAATGAGATGCGGTATCGCGTTTTAAGAAGCATTAGAACTCTATTGCTTTGATAGGTAAACATCTGCAAACGCTATTTCCTAGCAAGGAAGTGTCGCATTTACATTCATTTGAATCGTACACGAGGAATGCATAACACTTCGCAATGTATATTATATCTCATCATGAAACATAGATATGAGATGCAATATCTCGTTTTAAGAAGCATTTGAACTCCATTGCTTCGATACGTAAACATCTGCAATCGCTACTTCCTTGCAAGGAAGTGTCGCATTTACATTCATTTGAAGTGTAGACGAGGAATACATAACACTTAGCAAATCATATTACATCTTACCATGAAACATAGAAATGAGATGCGATATCGCGTTTTAAGAATCATATGAACTATATTGCTACGATACGTAGACATCTGCAAACGCTATTTCCTAGCGAGGAAGTGTCGCATTCACATTCATTTGAAGTGTAGACGAGGAATACATAACACTTCGCAAGTCATATTACACCTTACCATGAAACATAGAAATGAGATGCGATATCGCGTCTTAAGAAGCATTAGAAAGCTATTGCTACGATACGTAGACATCTGCAAACGCTATTTTCTAGTGAGGAAGTATCGCATTCACATTCATTTGAAGTGTAGACGAGGAATACATAACACTTCGCAAATCATGTTATATCTTACCATGAAACATAGAAATGAGTTGCGATATCGCGTTTTAAGTATCATATGAACTCTATTGCTACGATACGTAGACATCTGCAAACGCTCTTTCCTAGCGAGGAAGTGTCGCATTCACATTCATTTGAAGTGTAGACGAGAACTACATGACACTTCGCAAACCATATTATATCTTACCATGAAACATAGAAATGAGATGCGATATCGCGTTTTAAGAATCATAAGAACTCTATTGCTTCGATACGTAGACATCTGCAATCGCTACTTCCTTGCAAGGAAGTGTCGCATTTACATTCATTTGAAGTGTAGACGAGGAATACATAACACTTCGCAAATCATATTACATCTTACCATGAAACATAGAAATGAGATGCGATATCGCGTTATAAGAAGCATTAGAACTCTATTGCTACGATACGTAGACATCTGCAAACGCTATTTCCTTGCAAGGAAGTGTCGCATTTACATTCATTTGAATCGTAGACGAGGAATGCATAACACTTCGCAATGTATATTATATCTTATCATGAAACATAGATATGAGATGCAATATCTCGTTTTAAGAAGCATTTGAACTCTATTGCTTCGATACGTAAACATCTGCAATCGCTACTTCCTTGCAAGGAAGTTTCGCATTTACATTCATTTGAAGTGTAGACGAGGAATACATAACACTTAGCAAATCATATTACATCTTACCATGAAACATAGTAATGAGATGCGATATCGCGTTTTAAGAATCACATGAACTCTATTGCTACGATACCTAGACATCTGCAGACGCTATTTCCTAGCAGGGAAGTGTCGCATTTACATTCATTTGATGTGTAGACGAGGAATACATGACACTTCGCAAATCGTATTATATCTTACCATGAAACATAGAAATGAGATGCGATATCGCGTTTTAAGAATCATATGAACTCTATTGCTACGATACCTAGACATCTGCAGACGCTATTTCCTAGCAAGGAAGTGTCGCATTTACATTCATTTGAAATGTAGACGAGGAATACATGACACTTCGCAAATCATATTATATCTTACCATGAAACATAGAAATGAGATGCGATATCGCGTTTTAAGAATCATAAGAACCCTATTGCTACGATACATAGACATCTGCAAACGCTATTTCCTTGCAAGGAAGTGTCGCATTTACATTCATTTGAATCGTAGACGAGGAATACATAACACTTCGCAAATCATATTATATCTTACCATGAAATATAGAAATGAGATGCGATATCGCGTTTTAAGAAGCATTAGAAATCTATTGCTACGATACGTAGACATCTGCAAACGCTATTTTCTAGTGAGGAAGTATCGCATTCACATTCATTTGAAGTGTAGACGAGGAATACGTAACACTTCGCAAATCATGTTATATCTTACCATGAAACATAGAAATGAGATGCGATATCGCGTTTTAAGAAGCATTTGAACTCTATTGCTTCGATACGTAAACATCTGCAATCGCTACTTCCTTGCAAGGAAGTGTCGCATTTACATTCATTTGAAGTGTAGACGAGGAATACATAACACTTAGCAATTCATATTACATCTTACCATGAAACATAGTAATGAGATGCGATATCGCGTTTTAAGAAGCATTACATATCTATTGCTACTATACGTAGACATCTGCAGACGCTATTTCCTAGCAAGGAAGTGTCGCATTTACATTCATTTGAAGTGTAGACGAGGAATACATAACACTTCGCAAATCATATTACATCTTACCATGAAACATAGAAATGAGATGCGATATCGCGTTTTAAGAAGCATTAGAACACTATTGCTACGATACCTAGACATCTGCAGACGCTATTTCCTAGCAGGGAAGTGTCGCATTTACATTCATTTGAAGTGTAGACGAGGAATACATGACACTTCGCAAATCGTATTATATCTTACCATGAAACATAGAAATGAGATGCGATATCGCGTTTTAAGAATCATATGAACTCTATTGCTACGATACCTAGACATCTGCGGACGCTATTTCCTAGCAAGGAAGTGTCGCATTTACATTCATTTGAAGTGTAGACGAGGAATACATGACACTTCGCAAATCATATTATATCTTACCATGATACATAGGAATGAGATGCGATATCGCGTTTTAAGAATCATAAGAACCCTATTGCTACGATACATAGACATCTGCAAACGCTATTTCCTTGCAAGGAAGTGTCGCATTTACATTCATTTGAATCGTAGACGAGGAATGCATAACACTTCGCAAATCATATTATATCTTACCATGAAATATAGAAATGAGATGCGATATCGCGTTTTAAGAAGCATTAGAAATCTATTGCTACGATACGTAGACATCTGCAAACGCTATTTCCTAGCGAGGAAGTGTCGCATTCACATTCATTTGAAGTGTAGACGAGGAATACATAACACATCGCAAATCATATTATATCTTATCATGAAACGTAGAAATGAGATGCGATATTGCGTTTTAAGAAGCATTAGAAAGCTATTGCTACGATACGTAGACATCTGCAAACGCTATTTCCTAGCGAGGAAGTATCGCATTCACATTCATTTGAAGTGTTGACGAGGAATACATAACACTTCGCATATCATGTTATATCTTACCATGAAACATAGAAATGGGATGCGATATCGCGTTTTAAGAATCATATGAACTCTATTGCTACGATACGTAGACATCTGCAAACGCTATATCCTTGCAAGGAAGTGTCGCATTTACATTCATTTGAATCGTAGACGAGGAATGCATAACACTTCGCAAATCATATTATATCTTACCATGAAACATAGAAATGAGATGCGATATTGCGTTTTAAGAATCATGAGAACTCTATTGCTACGATACGTAGACCTCTGCAAACGCTATTTCCTTGCAAGGAAGTGTCTCATTTACATTCATTTGAAGTGCAGACAAGGAATACATAACACTTCGCAAATCATATTATATCTTACCATGAAACATAGAAATGAGATGCGGTATCGCGTTTTAAGAAGCATTAGAACTCTATTGCTTTGATAGGTAAACATCTGCAAACGCTATTTCCTAGCAAGGAAGTGTCGCATTTACATTCATTTGAATCGTAGACGAGGAATGCATAACACTTCGCAATGTATATTATATCTCATCATGAAACATAGATATGAGATGCAATATCTCGTTTTAAGAAGCATTTGAACTCCATTGCTTCGATACGTAAACATCTGCAATCGCTACTTCCTTGCAAGGAAGTGTCGCATTTACATTCATTTGAAGTGTAGACGAGGAATACATAACACTTAGCAAATCATATTACATCTTACCATGAAACATAGAAATGAGATGCGTTATCGCGTTTCAAGAAGCATTAGAACTCTATTGCTACGATACCTAGACATCTGCAGACGCTATTTCCTAGCAAGGAAGTGTCGCATTTACATTCATTTGAAGTGTTGACGAGGAATACATCACACTTCGCAAATCATATTATATCTTACCATGAAACGTAGAAATGAGATGCGATATCGCGTCTTAAGAAGCATTAGAAAGCTATTGCTACGATACGTAGACATCTGCAGACGCTATTTCCTAGCGAGGAAGTATCGCATTCACATTCATTTGAAGTGCAGACGAGGAATACATAACACTTCGCAAATCATGTTATATCTTACCATGAAACATAGAAATGAGATTCGATATCGCCTTTTAAGAATCATATGAAATCTATTGCTACGATACGTAGACATCTGCAGACGCTATTTCCTAGCGAGGAAGTGTCGCATTCACATTCATTTGAAGTGTAGACGAGGAATACATGACACTTCGCAAATCATATTATATCTTACCATGAAACATAGAAATGAGATGCGATATCGCGTTTTAAGAATCATAAGAACCCTATTGCTACGATACATAGACATCTGCAAACGCTATTTCCTTGCAAGGAAGTGTCGCATTTACATTCATTTGAATCGTAGACGAGGAATGCATAACACTTCGCAAATCATATTATATCTTACCATGAAATATAGAAATGAGATGCGATATCGCGTTTTAAGAAGCATTAGAAATCTATTGCTACGATACGTAGACATCTGCAAACGCTATTTCCTAGCGAGGAAGTGTCGCATTCACATTCATTTGAAGTGTAGACGAGGAATACATAACACATCGCAAATCATATTATATCTTATCATGAAACGTAGAAATGAGATGCGATATTGCGTTTTAAGAAGCATTAGAAAGCTATTGCTACGATACGTAGACATCTGCAAACGCTATTTCCTAGCGAGGAAGTATCGCATTCACATTCATTTGAAGTGTTGACGAGGAATACATAACACTTCGCAAATCATGTTATATCTTACCATGAAACATAGAAATGGGATGCGATATCGCGTTTTAAGAATCATATGAACTCTATTGCTACGATACGTAGACATCTGCAAACACTATATCCTTGCAAGGAAGTGTCGCATTTACATTCATTTGAATCGTAGACGAGGAATGCATAACACTTCGCAAATCATATTATATCTTACCATGAAACATAGAAATGAGATGCGATATTGCGTTTTAAGAATCATGAGAACTCTATTGCTACGATACGTAGACCTCTGCAAACGCTATTTCCTTGCAAGGAAGTGTCTCATTTACATTCATTTGAAGTGCAGACAAGGAATACATAACACTTCGCAAATCATATTATATCTTACCATGAAACATAGAAATGAGATGCGATATCGCGTTTTAAGAAGCATTAGAACTCTATTGCTTTGATAGGTAAACATCTGCAAACGCTATTTCCTATCAAGGAAGTGTCGCATTTACATTCATTTGAATCGTAGACGAGGAATGCATAACACTTCGCAATGTATATTATATCTCATCATGAAACATAGATATGAGATGCAATATCTCGTTTTAAGAAGCATTTGAACTCCATTGCTTCGATACGTAAACATCTGCAATCGCTACTTCCTTGCAAGGAAGTGTCGCATTTACATTCATTTGAAGTGTAGGCGAGGAATACATAACACTTCGCAAATCATATTACATCTTACCATGAAACATGGAAATGAGATGCGATATCGCGTTTTAAGAAGCATTAGAACTCTATTGCTACGATACCTAGACATCTGCAGACGCTATTTCCTAGCAAGGAAGTGTCGCATTTACATTCATTTGAAGTGTAGACGAGGAATACATGACACTTCGCAAATCGTAATATATCTTACCATGAAACATAGAAATGAGATGCGATATCGCGTTTTAAGAATCATATGAACTCTATTGCTACGATACCTATACATCTGCAGACGCTATTTCCTAGCAAGGAAGTGTCGCATTTACATTCATTTGAAGTGTAGACGAGGAATACATAACACTTCGCAAATCGTATTATATCTTACCATGAAACATAGAAATGAGATGCGATATCGCGTTTTAAGAATCATATGAACTCTATTGTTACGATACCTAGACATCTGCGGACGCTATTTCCTAGCAAGGAAGTGTCGCATTTACATTCATTTGAAGTGTAGACGAGGAATTCATGACACTTCGCAAATCATATTATATCTTACCATGATACATAGGAATGAGATGCGATATCGCGTTTTAAGAATCATAAGAACCCTATTGCTACGATACATAGACATCTGCAAACGCTATTTCCTTGCAAGGAAGTGTCGCATTTACATTCATTTGAATCGTAGACGAGGAATGCATAACACTTCGCAAATCATATTATATCTTACCATGAAATATAGAAATGAGATGCGATATCGCGTTTTAAGAAGCATTAGAAATCTATTGCTACGATACGTAGACATCTGCAAACGCTATTTCCTAGCGAGGAAGTGTCGCATTCACATTCATTTGAAGTGTAGACGAGGAATACATAACACATCGCAAATCATATTATATCTTATCATGAAACGTAGAAATGAGATGCGATATTGCGTTTTAAGAAGCATTAGAAAGCTATTGCTACGATACGTAGACATCTGCAAACGCTATTTCCTAGCGAGGAAGAATCGCATTCACATTCATTTGAAGTGTTGACGAGGAATACATAACACTTCGCAAATCATGTTATATCTTACCATGAAACATAGAAATGGGATGCGATATCGCGTTTTAAGAATCATATGAACTCTATTGCTACGATACGTAGACATCTGCAAACGCTATATCCTTGCAAGGAAGTGTCGCATTTACATTCATTTGAATCGTAGACGAGGAATGCATAACACTTCGCAAATCATATTATATCTTACCATGAAACATAGAAATGAGATGCGATATTGCGTTTTAAGAATCATGAGAACTCTATTGCTACGATACGTAGACCTCTGCAAACGCTATTTCCTTGCAAGGAAGTGTCTCATTTACATTCATTTGAAGTGCAGACAAGGAATACATAACACTTCGCAAATCATATTATATCTTACCATGAAACATAGAAATGAGATGCGGTATCGCGTTTTAAGAAGCATTAGAACTCTATTGCTTTGATAGGTAAACATCTGCAAACGCTATTTCCTAGCAAGGAAGTGTCGCATTTACATTCATTTGAATCGTAGACGAGGAATGCATAACACTTCGCAATGTATATTATATCTCATCATGAAACATAGATATGAGATGCAATATCTCGTTTTAAGAAGCATTTGAACTCCATTGCTTCGATACGTAAACATCTGCAATCGCTACTTCCTTGCAAGGAAGTGTCGCATTTACATTCATTTGAAGTGTAGACGAGGAATACATAACACTTAGCAAATCATATTACATCTTACCATGAAACATAGAAATGAGATGCGTTATCGCGTTTCAAGAAGCATTAGAACTCTATTGCTACGATACCTAGACATCTGCAGACGCTATTTCCTAGCAAGGAAGTGTCGCATTTACATTCATTTGAAGTGTTGACGAGGAATGCATCACACTTCGCAAATCATATTATATCTTACCATGAAACGTAGAAATGAGATGCGATATCGCGTCTTAAGAAGCATTAGAAAGCTATTGCTACGATACGTAGACATCTGCAGACGCTATTTCCTAGCGAGGAAGTATCGCATTCACATTCATTTGAAGTGTAGACGAGGAATACATAACACTTCGCAAATCATGTTATATCTTACCATGAAACATAGAAATGAGATTCGATATCGCCTTTTAAGAATCATATGAAATCTATTGCTACGATACGTAGACATCTGCAGACGCTATTTCCTAGCGAGGAAGTGTCGCATTCACATTCAATTGAAGTGTAGACGAGGAATACATGACACTTCGCAAACCATATTATATCTTACCATGAAACATAGAAATGAGATGCGATATCGCGTTTTAAGAATCATATGAACTCTATTGCTACGATACCTATACATCTGCAGACGCTATTTCCTAGCAAGGAAGTGTCGCATTTACATTCATTTGAAGTGTAGACGAGGAATACATGACACTTCGCAAATCATATTATATCTTACCATGAAACATAGAAATGAGATGCGATATCGCGTTTTAAGGAGCATTAGAAAGCTATTGCTACGATACCTAGACATCTGCAGACGCTATTTCCTAGCAAGGAAGTGTCGCATTTACATTAATTTGAAGTGTAGACGAGGAATACATGACACTTCGCAAATCATATTATATCTTACCATGAAACATAGAAATGAGATGCGATATCGCGTTTTAAGAATCATATGAACTATATTGCTACGATACGTAGACATCTGCAAACGCTATTTCCTAGCGAGGAAGTGTCGCATTCACATTCATTTGAAGTGTAGACGAGGAATACATAACACTTCGCAAGTCATATTACACCTTACCATGAAACATAGTAATGAGATGCGATATCGCGTTTTAAGAATCACATGAACTCTATTGCTACGATACCTAGACATCTGCAGACGCTATTTCCTAGCAAGGAAGTGTCGCATTTACATTCATTTGAAGTGTAGACGAGGAATACATAACACTTCGCAAATCATATTACATCTTACCATGAAACATAGAAATGAGATGCGATATCGCGTTTCAAGAAGCATTAGAACTCTATTGCTACGATACCTAGACATCTGCAGACGCTATTTCCTAGCAAGGAAGTGTCGCATTTACATTCATTTGAAGTGTAGACGAGGAATACATAACACTTCGCAAATCATATTACATCTTACCATGAAACATAGAAATGAGATGCGATATCGCGTTTTAAGAAGCATTAGAACTCTATTGCTACGATACCTAGACATCTGCAGACGCTATCTCCTAGCAGGGAAGTGTCGCATTTACATTCATTTGAAGTGTAGACGAGGAATACATGACACTTCGCAAATCGTATTATATCTTACCATGAAACATAGAAATGAGATGCGATATCGCGTTTTAAGAATCATATGAACTCTATTGCTACGATACCTAGACATCTGCAGACGCTATTTCCTAGCAAGGAAGTGTCGCATTTACATTCATTTGAAGTGTAGACGAGGAATACATGACACTTCGCAAATCATATTATATCTTACCATGATACATAGGAATGAGATGCGATATCGCGTTTTAAGAATCATATGAACTCTATTGCTACGATGCGTAGACATCTGCAAACGCAATTTCCTAGCGAGGAAGTGTCGCATTCACATTCATTTGAAGTGTAGACGAGGAATACATGACACTTCGCAAATCATATTATATCTTACCATGAAACATAGAAATGAGATGCGATATCGCGTTTTAAGAATCATAAGAACCCTATTGCTACGATACATAGACATCTGCAAACGCTATTTCCTTGCAAGGAAGTGTCGCATTTACATTCATTTGAATCGTAGACGAGGAATACATAACACTTCGCAAATCATATTATATCTTACCATGAAATATAGAAATGAGATGCGATATCGCGTTTTAAGAAGCATTAGAAATCTATTGCTACGATACGTAGACATCTGCAAACGCTATTTTCTAGTGAGGAAGTATCGCATTCACATTCATTTGAAGTGTAGACGAGGAATACGTAACACTTCGCAAATCATGTTATATCTTACCATGAAACATAGAAATGAGATGCGATATCGCGTTTTAAGAAGCATTTGAACTCTATTGCTTCGATACGTAAACATCTGCAATCGCTACTTCCTTGCAAGGAAGTGTCGCATTTACATTCATTTGAAGTGTAGACGAGGAATACATAACACTTAGCAAATCATATTACATCTTACCATGTAACATAGTAATGAGATGCGATATCGCGTTTTAAGAAGCATTACATATCTATTGCTACTATACGTAGACATCTGCAGACGCTATTTCCTAGCAAGGAAGTGTCGCATTTACATTCATTTGAAGTGTAGACGAGGAATACATAACACTTCGCAAATCATTTTACATCTTACCATGAAACATAGAAATGAGATGCGATATCGCGTTTTAAGAAGCATTAGAACTCTATTGCTACGATACCTAGACATCTGCAGACGCTATTTCCTAGCAGGGAAGTGTCGCATTTACATTCATTTGAAGTGTAGACGAGGAATACATGACACTTCGCAAATCGTATTATATCTTACCATGAAACATAGAAATGAGATGCGATATCGCGTTTTAAGAATCATATGAACTCTATTGCTACGATACCTAGACATCTGCAGACGCTATTTCCTAGCAAGGAAGTGTCGCATTTACATTCATTTGAAGTGTAGACGAGGAATACATGACACTTCGCAAATCATATTATATCTTACCATGATACATAGGAATGAGATGCGATATCGCGTTTTAAGAATCATATGAACTCTATTGCTACGATACCTAGACATCAGCAGACGCTATCTCCTAGCATGGGAAGTGTCGCATTTACATTCATTTGAAGTGTAGACGAGGAATACATAACACTTCGCAAATCGTATTATATCTTACCATGAAACATAGAAATGAGATGCGATATCGCGTTTTAAGAATCATATGAACTCTATTGCTACGATACCTAGACATCTGCGGACGCTATTTCCTAGCAAGGAAGTGTCGCATTTACATTCATTTGAAGTGTAGACGAGGAATACATGACACTTCGCAAATCATATTATATCTTACCATGATACATAGGAATGAGATGCGATATCGCGTTTTAAGAATCATAAGAACCCTATTGCTACGATACATAGACATCTGCAAACGCTATTTCCTTGCAAGGAAGTGTCGCATTTACATTCATTTGAATCGTAGACGACGAATGCATAACACTTCGCAAATCATATTATATCTTACCATGAAATATAGAAATGAGATGCGATATCGCGTTTTAAGAAGCATTAGAAATCTATTGCTACGATACGTAGACATCTGCAAACGCTATTTCCTAGCGAGGAAGTGTCGCATTCACATTCATTTGAAGTGTAGACGAGGAATACATAACACATCGCAAATCATATTATATCTTATCATGAAACGTAGAAATGAGATGCGATATTGCGTTTTAAGAAGCATTAGAAAGCTATTGCTACGATACGTAGACATCTGCAAACGCTATTTCCTAGCGAGGAAGTATCGCATTCACATTCATTTGAAGTGTTGACGAGGAATACATAACACTTCGCATATCATGTTATATCTTACCATGAAACATAGAAATGGGATGCGATATCGCGTTTTATGAATCATATGAACTCTATTGCTACGATACGTAGACATCTGCAAACGCTATATCCTTGCAAGGAAGTGTCGCATTTACATTCATTTGAATCGTAGACGAGGAATGCATAACACTTCGCAAATCATATTATATCTTACCATGAAACATAGAAATGAGATGCGATATTGCGTTTTAAGAATCATGAGAACTCTATTGCTACGATACGTAGACCTCTGCAAACGCTATTTCCTTGCAAGGAAGTGTCTCATTTACATTCATTTGAAGTGCAGACAAGGAATACATAACACTTCGCAAATCATATTATATCTTACCATGTAACATAGAAATGAGATGCGGTATCGCGTTTTAAGAAGCATTAGAACTCTATTGCTTTGATAGGTAAACATCTGCAAACGCTATTTCCTAGCAAGGAAGTGTCGCATTTACATTCATTTGAATCGTAGACGAGGAATGCATAACACTTCGCAATGTATATTATATCTCATCATGAAACATAGATATGAGATGCAATATCTCGTTTTAAGAAGCATTTGAACTCCATTGCTTCGATACGTAAACATCTGCAATCGCTACTTCCTTGCAAGGAAGTGTCGCATTTACATTCATTTGAAGTGTAGACGAGGAATACATAACACTTAGCAAATCATATTACATCTTACCATGAAACATAGAAATGAGATGCGTTATCGCGTTTCAAGAAGCATTAGAACTCTATTGCTACGATACCTAGACATCTGCAGACGCTATTTCCTAGCAAGGAAGTGTCGCATTTACATTCATTTGAAGTGTTGACGAGGAATACATCACACTTCGCAAATCATATTATATCTTACCATGAAACGTAGAAATGAGATGCGATATCGCGTCTTAAGAAGCATTAGAAAGCTATTGCTACGATACGTAGACATCTGCAGACGCTATTTCCTAGCGAGGAAGTATCGCATTCACATTCATTTGAAGTGTAGACGAGGAATACATAACACTTCGCAAATCATGTTATATCTTACCATGAAACATAGAAATGAGATTCGATATCGCCTTTTAAGGATCATATGAAATCTATTGCTACGATACGTAGACATCTGCAGACGCTATTTCCTAGCGAGGAAGTGTCGCATTCACATTCAATTGAAGTGTAGACGAGGAATACATGACACTTCGCAAACCACATTATATCTTACCATGAAACATAGAAATGAGATGCGATATCGCGTTTTAAGAATCATAAGAACTCTATTGCTTCGATACGTAGACATTTGCAAACGCTATTTCCTGGCAAGGAAGTGTCGCATTTACATTCATTTGAAGTGTAGACGAGGAATACATAACACTTCGCAAATCATATTACATCTTACCATGAAACATAGAAATGAGATGCGATATCGCGTTTTAAGAAGCATTAGAACTCTATTGCTACGATACCTAGACATCTGCAGACGCTATTTCCTAGCAAGGAAGTGTCGCATTTACATTCATTTGAAGTGTAGACGAGGAATACATGACACTTCGCAAATCGTATTATATCTTACCATGAAACATAGAAATGAGATGCGATATCGCGTTTTAAGAATCATATGAACTCTATTGCTACGATACCTATACATCTGCAGACGCTATTTCCTAGCAAGGAAGTGTCGCATTTACATTAATTTGAAGTGTAGACGAGGAATACATGACACTTCGCAAATCATATTATATCTTACCATGAAACATAGAAATGAGATGCGATATCGCGTTTTAAGAATCATATGAACTATATTGCTACGATACGTAAACATCTGCAAACGCTATTTCCTAGCGAGGAAGTGTCGCATTCACATTCATTTGAAGTGTAGACGAGGAATACATAACACTTCGCAAGTCATATTACACCTTACCATGAAACATAGAAATGAGATGCGATATCGCGTCTTAAGAAGCATTAGAAAGCTATTGCTACGATACGTAGACATCTGCAAACGCTATTTTCTAGTGAGGAAGTATCGCATTCACATTCATTTGAAGTGTAGACGAGGAATACATAACACTTCGCAAATCATGTTATATCTTACCATGAAACATAGAAATGAGTTGCGATATCGCGTTTTAAGTATCATATGAACTCTATTGCTACGATACGTAGACATCTGCAAACGCTCTTTCCTAGCGAGGAAGTGTCGCATTCACATTCATTTGAAGTGTAGACGAGAAATACATGACACTTCGCAAACCATATTATATCTTACCATGAAACATAGAAATGAGATGCGATATCGCGTTTTAAGAATCATAAGAACTCTATTGCTTCGATACGTAGACATCTGCAATCGCTACTTCCTTGCAAGGAAGTGTCGCATTTACATTCATTTGAAGTGTAGACGAGGAATACATAACACTTAGCAAATCATATTACATCTTACCATGAAACACAGTAATGAGATGCGATATCGCGTTTTAAGAATCACATGAACTCTATTGCTACGATACCTAGACATCTGCAGACGCTATTTCCTAGCAAGGAAGTGTCGCATTTACATTCATTTGAAGTGTAGACGAGGAATACATGACACTTCGCAAATCATATTATATCTTACCATGATACATAGGAATGAGATGCGATATCGCGTTTTAAGAATCATATGAACTCTATTGCTACGATGCGTAGACATCTGCAAACGCTATTTCCTAGCGAGGAAGTGTCGCATTCACATTCATTTGAAGTGTAGACGAGGAATACATGACACTTCGCAAATCATATTATATCTTACCATGAAACATAGAAATGAGATGCGATATCGCGTTTTAAGAATCATAAGAACCCTATTGCTACGATACATAGACATCTGCAAACGCTATTTCCTTGCAAGGAAGTGTCGCATTTACATTCATTTGAATCGTAGACGAGGAATACATAACACTTCGCAAATCATATTATATCTTACCATGAAATATAGAAATGAGATGCGATATCGCGTTTTAAGAAGCATTAGAAATCTATTGCTACGATACGTAGACATCTGCAAACCCTATTTTCTAGTGAGGAAGTATCGCATTCACATTCATTTGAAGTGTAGACGAGGAATACGTAACACTTCGCAAATCATGTTATATCTTACCATGAAACATAGAAATGAGATGCGATATCGCGTTTTAAGAAGCATTTGAACTCTATTGCTTCGATACGTAAACATCTGCAATCGCTACTTCCTTGCAAGGAAGTGTCGCATTTACATTCATTTGAAGTGTAGACGAGGAATACATAACACTTAGCAAATCATATTACATCTTACCATGAAACATAGTAATGAGATGCGATATCGCGTTTTAAGAAGCATTACATATCTATTGCTACTATACGTAGACATCTGCAAACGCTATTTCTTTGCAAGGAAGTGTCGCATTTACATTCATTTGAAGTGTAGACGAGGAATACGTAGCACTTCGCAAATCATACTATATCTTACCATGAAACATAGAAATGAGATGCGATATCGCGTTTTAAGAAGCATTAGAAATCTATAGCTACGATACGTAGACATCTGCAAACGCTATTTCCTTGCTAGGAAGTGTCGCATTTACACTCATTTGAATAGTAGACGAGGAATACATGACACTTCGCAAATTATATTATATCTTACCATGAAACGTAGAAATGAGATGCGATATTGCGTTTTAAGAAGCATTACATATCTATTGCTACTATACGTAGACATCTGCATACGCTATTTCTTTGCAAGGAAGTTTCGCATTTACATTCATTTGAAGTGTAGGCGAGGAATACATAACACTTCGCAAATCATATTATATCTTACCATGAAACATAGAAATGAGATGCCATATCGTGTTTTAAGAAGCATTTGAAATCTATGGCTACGATACGTAGACATCTGCAAACGCTATCTCCTTGCTAGGAAGTGTCGCATTTACACTCATTTGAATAGTAGACGAGGAATACATGACACTTCGCAAATCATATTATATCTTACCATGAAACGTAGAAATGAGATGCGATATCGCATTTTAAGAAGCATTACATACCTATTGCTACGATACGTAGATATCTGCAAACGCTATTTCTTTTCAAGGAAGTGTCGCATTTACATTCATTTGAAGTGTAGACGAGGAATACGTAGCACTTCGCAAATCATATTATATCTTACCATGAAACATAGAAATGAGATGCGATATCGCGTTTTAAGCAGCATTAGAAAGCTATTGCTACGATACGTAGACATCTCGACGTAGACATCGATACGCTATTTCCTAGCGAGGAAGTATCGCATTCACATTCATTTGAAGTGTAGACGAGGAATACATAACACTTCGCAAATCATGTTATATCTTACCATGAAACATAGAAATGAGATGCGATATCGCGTTTTAACCCTTTTAGCACCGAACGACGATATATCGTCGTTCGGTGGACTTGCCAGAAATACCAACGACGATATATCGTTGCGCCTCCGTTGGAGCCTTATTATACTCATCATAAGAGATCTCTGTCTCAAAATAACTTTATAAAATGTTAATATGGTTCAAATACGATGCAATGCAAGTGAACAAATGTTTATTTCACTTAACTTTTTGTTATATCTTATACTGATTAGTGCCGAGCGCTTTGTATATGTGAGCGTGGTGAGGTAGAGACGGGACACGGGATATCCCTTGCATATCCGTCGACACGAAATAGTTTCTCTATACTATTCTCTATATACTAATCACAATCTTTACGATGTTTATAATAATTATCGGAGAACTCAAGTGGCATCCGTGCATTGATTCGGCGAACCTAAAATCTTTTTCAGTCTTTCTTGATACTTCTAACGTGCAGTCAGTATTCAAAAACCGTCAACGTTTTCATAGAGATACAATTAGAAGCAGGAAATAATATCAGTTTTGTTGCTACCTTTTTGAAAAAAAAAAAAGAAAAAAAAAATTTACGATCCATTTGTGTAGTAAGACCTGTCTGACGCTTGCCGTGCATCACAGCGTTATCCTTTCGTTTTGTTATCCGACTTCCGCTATTTTATTGCAAATTATTGCAAAATGCAGTGTCTATACACTATACTATCTGATTTATATAAAACGATGACCAAACGATGATTTTTTATATGTGCAATTATGTTTTGAAAATGTGAAATTACTTTGTACGATTTTTATAATGTCTTATATTTATGTTATTGTTATGATTTTCAACAAATATCGAAACACCATTGATATCAATTTATTCTCCATTCATTTCGCAGTATACTGCTTTTTGAATTTTGTAAATATCACGCCTACTTTCGTTTTTACGAGCATTTTCGCAAACCTCTACAAATTCGTCGATTTGGCCCGGTATTCTTCATCTAGGCACGCTTCAGGCGCTCGGTGCTAAAAGGGTTAAGAATCATATGAACTCTATTGCTACGATACGTAGAGATCTGCAAACGCTATTTCCTAGCGAGGAAGTGTCGCATTCACATTCATTTGAAGTGTAGACGAGGAATACATGACACTTCGCAAATCATATTATATCTTACCATGAAACATAGAAATGAGATGCGATATCGCGTTTTAATAATCATAAGAATCCTATTGCTTCGATACGTAGACATCGTATTATATCTTACCATGAAACATAGAAATGAGATGCGATATCGCGTTATAAGAAGCATTAGAACTCTATTGCCACGATACCTAGACATCTGCAATCGCTACTTCCTTGCAAGGAAGTGTCGCATTTACATTCATTTGAAGTGTAGACGAGGAATACATAACACTTCGCAAATCATATTACATCTTACCATGAAACATAGAAATGAGATGCGATATCGCGTTATAAGAAGCATTAGAACTCTATTGCCACGATACCTAGACATCTGCAGACGCTATTTCCTAGCAAGGAAGTGTCGCATTTACATTCATTTGAAGTGTAGACGAGGAATACATGACACTTCGCAAATCATATTATATCTTACCATGAAACATAGAAATGAGATGCGTTATCGCGTTTTAAGAAGCATTACATATCTATTGCTACGATACGTAGACATCTGCAAACGCTATTTCTTTGCAAGGAAGTGTCGCATTTACTTTCATTAGAAGTGTAGACGAGGAATACATAACACTTCGCAAATCATATTATATCTTACCATGAAACATAGAAATGAGATGCGATATCGCGTTTTAAGAAACATTACATATCTATTGCTACGATACGTAGACATCTGCAAACGCTATTTCCTTGCAAGGAAGTGTCGCATTTACATACATTTGAAGTGTAGACGAGGAATACATAACACTTCACAAATCATATTATATCTTACCATGAAACATAGAAATGAGATGCGATATCGCGTTTTAAGAAGCATTTGAAATCTATGGCTACGATACGTAGACATCTGCAAACGCTATCTCCTTGCTAGGAAGTGTCGCATTTACACTCATTTGAATAGTAGACGAGGAATACATGACACTTCGCAAATCATATTATATCTTACCATGAAACGTAGAAATGAGATGCGATATCGCGTTTTAAGAAGCATTACATATCTATTGCTACTATACGTAGACATCTGCAAACGCTATTTCTTTGCAAGGAAGTGTCGCATTTACATTCATTTGAAGTGTAGACGAGGAATACATAACACTTCGCAAATCATGTTATATCTTACCATGAAACATAGAAATGAGATGCGATATCGCGTTTTAAGAAGCATTACATATCTATTGCTACGATACGTAGACATCTGCAAACGCTATTTCTTTGCAAGGAAGTGTCGCATTTACATTCATTTGAAGTGTAGGCGAGGAATACATAACACTTCGCAAATCATATTATATCTTACCATGAAACATAGAAATGAGATGCGATATCGCGTTTTAAGAAGCATTTGAAATCTATGTCTACGATACGTAGACATCTGCAAACGCTATCTCCTTGCTAGGAAGTGTCGCATTTACACTCATTTGAATAGTAGACGAGGAATACATGACACTTCGCAAATCATATTATATCTTACCATGAAACGTAGAAATGGGATGCGATATCGCGTTTTAAGAAGCATTACATATCTATTGCTACTATACGTAGACATCTGCAAACGCTATTTCTTTGCAAGGAAGTGTCGCATTTACATTCATTTGAATCGTATACGAGGAATGCATAACACTTCGCAATGAATATTATATCTTATCATGAAACATAGATATGAGATGCAATAACTCGTTTTAAGAAGCATTTGAACTCTATTGCTACGATACCTAGATATCTGCAGACGCTATTTCCTAGCATGGAAGTGTCGCATTTACATTCATTTGAAGTGTAGACGAGGAATACATAACATTTCTCAAATCATATTATACCTTACCATGAAACATAGAAATGAGATGCTATATCGCGTTTTAAGAATCATTAGAACTCAATTGCTACGATAGGTAGACATCTGCAAACGCTATTTCCTTGCAAAGAAGTGTCGCATTTACATTCATTTGAAGTGTAGACGAGGAATACATAACACTTCGCAAATCATATTATATCATACCATGAAACATAGAAATGAGATGCGATTTCGCGTTTTAAGAATCATAAGAACTCTATTGCTACGATACGTAGACAACTGCAAACGCTATTTCCTTGCAAGGAAGTGTCGCATTTACATTCATTTGAATCGTATACGAGGAATGCATAACACTTCGCAATGAATATTATATCTTACCATGAAACATGGAAATGAGATGCGATATCGCGTTTAAAGAAGCATTAGAACTCTATCGCTACGATACCTAGACATCTGCAGACGCTATTTCCTAGCAAGGAAGTGTCGCATTTACATTCATTTGATGTGTAGACGAGGAATACATAACACTTCGCAAATCATATTATATCTTGCCATGAAACATAGAAATGAGATGCGATATCGCGTTTTAAGAAGCATTAGAAATCTATTGCTACGATACGTAGACAACTGCAAACGCTATTTCCTTGCAAGGAAGTGTCGCATTTACATTCATTTGAATCGCATACGAGGAATGCATAACACTTCGCAATGAATATTATATCTTATCACGAAATATAGATATGGGATGCAATATCTCGTTTTAAGAAGCATTTGAACTCTATTGCTTCGATACTTAGACATCTGCAGACGCTATTTCCTAGCACGGAAGTGTCGCGTTTACATTCACTTGAAGTTTAGACGAGGAATACATAACACTTCGCAAATCATATTATATCTTAACATGAAACATAGAAATGAGATGCGATGTCGCGTTTTAAGAAGCATTAGAAAGCTATTGCTATGATACGTAGACATCTGCAAACGCTATTTCCTAGCGAGGTAGAATCGGATTCACATTTATTTGAAGTGTAGACGAGGAATACATAACACTTGGCAAATCATGTTATATCTTACCATGAAACATAGAAATGAGATGCGATATCGCGTTTTAAGAATCATAAGAACTCTATTGCTACGATACGTAGACATCTGCAAACGCTATTTCCTTGCAAGGAAGTGTCGCATTTACATTCATTTGAAGTGTAGACGAAGAATACATAACACTTCGCAAATCATATTATATCTTACCATGAAACATAGGGATGAGATGCGATATCTCGGTTTAAGAAGCATTAGAACACTATAGCTACGATAGGTAAACAACTGCAAACGCTATTTCCTTGCATGGAAGTGTCGCATTTACATTCATTTGAAGTGTAGAGGAGGAATACATAACACTTCGCAAATCATATTATATCTTACCATGAAACATGGAAATGAGATGCGATATCGCGTTTAAGGAAGCATTAGAACTCTATTGCTTCAATACGTAGACATCAGCAAACGCTATTTCCTTGCAAGGAAGTGTCGCATTTACATTCATTTGAAGTGTAGACGAGGAATACAAAACACTTCGCAAATCATATTATATCTTACCATGAAACATGGAAATGAGATGCGATATCGCGTTTAAGGAAGCATTAGAACTCTATCGCTACGATACCTAGACATCTGCAGACGCTATTTCCTAGCAAGGAAGTGTCGCATTTACACTCATTTGAATAGTAGACGAGGAATACATGACACTTCGCAAATCATATTATATCTTACCATGAAGCATAGAAATGAGATGTGATATCGCGTTTTAAGAATCATAAGAACTCTATTGCTACGATACGTAGACATCTGCAAACGCTATTTCCTAGCGAGGAAGTATCGCATTCACATTCATTTGAAGTGTAGACGAGGAATACACAACACTTAGCAAATCATGTTATATCTTACCATGAAACATAGAAATGAGATGCGATATCCCGTATTAAGAAGCATTAGAAAGCTATTGCTACGATACGTAGACATCTGCAAACGCTATTTCCTAGCGAGGAAGTATCGCATTCACATTCATCTGAAGTGTAGACGAGGAATACATAACACTTCGCAAATCATGTTATATCTTACAATGAAACATAGAAATGAGATGCGGTGTCGCGTTTTAAGGACTCTATTGCTACGATACGTAGACGTCTGCAATTGTTATTTCCTTGCAGGGAAGTGTCGCATTTACTTTCATTTGAATCGCAGACGAGGAATGCATAACACTTCGCAATGAATATTATATCTTATCATGAAACATAGATATGAGATGCAACATCTCGTTTTAAGAAGCATTTGAACTCTATTGCTTCGATACGTAGACATCTGCAAACGCTATTTCCTTGCAGGGATGTGTCGCATTTACATTCACATGAAGTGTAGACGAGGAATACATAACACTTCGCAAATCATATTATATCTTACCATGAAACATAGAAATGAGATGCGATATCGCGTTTTAAGAATCATAAGAACTCTATTGCTACGATACGTAGACATCTGCAAACGCTATTTCCTTGCAAGGAAGTGTCACATTTACATTCATTTGAATCGTAGACGCGGAATGCATAACACTTCTCAATGAATATTATTTCTTATCATGAAACATAGATATGAGATGCAATATCTCGTTTTAAGATGCATTTGAACTCTATTGCTTCGATACGTAGACATCTGCAAACGCTATTTCCTTGCAAGGAAGTGTCGCATTTACATTCATTTGAATCGTATACGAGGAGTGCATAACACTTCGCAATGAATATTATATCTTATCATGAAACGTAGATATGAGATGCAATATCTCGTTTTAAGAAGCATTTGAACTCTATTGCTACGATACCTAGACATCTGCAGACGCTATTTCCTAGCAAGGAAGTGTCGCACTTACATTCATTTGAAGTGTAGACGAGGAATACATAACACTTCGCAAATCATATTATATCTTACCATGAAGCATAGGAATGAGGTGCGATATCGCGTTTTAAGAAGCATTACAACACTATTGCTACGATAGGTAGACAACTGCAAACGCTATTTCCTTGCAAGGAGGTGTCGCATTTACATTCATTAGAAGTGTAGAGGAGGAATACATAACACTTCGCAAATCACATTACATCTTACCATGAAACATAGAAATGAGATGCGATATCGCGTTTTAAGAAGCATTAGAACTCTATTGCTACGATACCTAGACATCTGCAGACGCTATTTCCTAGCAAGGAAGTGTCGCATTTACATTCATTTGAAGTGTAGAGGAGGAATACAAAACACTTCGCAAATCACATTACATCTTACCATGAAACATAGAAATGAGATGCGATATCGCGTTTTAAGAAGCATTAGAACTCTATTGCTACGATACCTAGACATCTGCAGACGCTATTTCCTAGCAAGGAAGTGTCGCATTTACATTCATTAGAAGTGTAGACGAGGAATACATGACACTTCGCAAATCATATTATATCTTACCATGAAACATAGAAATGAGATGCGATATCGCGTTTTAAGAAGCATTAGAACTCTATTGCTACGATAGCCGAACATCTGCAAACGCTATTTCCTTGCAAGGAAGTGTTGCATTTACACTCATTTGAAGTATAGACGAGGAATACATGACACTTCGCAAATCATATTATATCTTACCACGAAACATAGAAATGAGATGCGATATCGCGTTTTAAGAAGCATTAGAAATCTACTGCTACGATACGTAGACATTTGCAAACGCTATTTCCTAGCGAGGAAGTGTCGCATTCACATTCATTTGAAGTGTAGACGAGGAATACATAACACTTCGCAAATCATGTTATATCTTACCATGAAACATAGAAATGAGAAAATGAAACGTAGAAATGAGATGCGATATCGCGTTTTAAGAAGCATTAGAACACTCTCGCTACGATACCTAGACATCTGCAGACGCTATTTCCTAGCAAGGAAGTGTCGCATTTACATTCATTTGAAGTGTAGACGAGGAATACATGACACTTCGCAAATCATATTATATCTTACCATGAAACATACAAATGAGATGCGATATCGCGTTTTGAGAAGCATTAGAAAGCTACTGCTACGATACGTAGACATCTGCAAACGCTATTTCCTAGCGAGGAAGTGTCGCATTTACATTCATTTGAAGTGTAGAAGAGGAATACATGACACTTCGCAAATCATATTATATCTTACCATGAAACATAGATATGAGATGCGATATCGCGTTTTAAGAAGCATTAGAAAGCTAATGCTACGATACGTAGACATCTGCAAACGCTATTTCCTAGCGAAGAAGTATCGCATTCACATTCATTTGATGTGTAGACGAGGAATACATAACACTTCCCAAATCATGTTATATCTTACCATGAAACATAGAAATGAGATGCGATATCGCGTTTTAAGAAGCATTAGAAATCTATTGCTACGATACGTAGACATCTGCAAACGCTATTTCCTAGCGAGGAAGTATCGCATTCACATTCATTTGAAGTGTAGACGAGGCATACATAACACTTCGCAAATCATGTTATGTCTAACCATGAAACATAGAAATGAGATGCGATATCGCGTTTTAAGAAGCATTGGAACACTATTGCTACGATAGGTAGACATTAGCAAACGCTATTTCCTGGCAAGGAAGTGTCGCATTTACATTCATTTGAAGTGTAGAGGAGGAGTATATACCACTTCGCAAATCATATTACATCTTACCATGAAACATAGAAATGAGATGCGATATCGCGTTTTAAGAAGCATTAGAACTCTATTGCTACGATACATAGACATCTGCAAACGCTATATCCTAGCAAGGAAGTGTCGCATTTACATTCATTTGAAGTGTAGACGAGGAATACATGACACTTCGCAAATCATGTTATATCTTACCATGAAACATAGAAATGTGATGCGATATCGCATTCTAAGAATCATATGAACTATATTGCTACGATACCTAGACATCTGCAAACGCTATTTCCTTGCAAGGAAGTGTCGCATTTACTTTCATTTGAATCGTAGGCGAGGAATGCATAACACTCCGCAATGAATATTATAACTTATCATGAAACATAGATATGATGTGCAATATCTCGTTTTAAGAAGCATTAGAACTCTATAGCTACGATACCTAGACATTTGCAGACGCTACTTCCTAGCAAGGAAGTGTCGCATTTACATTCACTTGAAGTGTAGACGAGGAATACATAACACTACGCAAATCATGTTATATCTTACCATGAAACATAGAAATGAAATGCGATATCGCGTTTAGAGAATCATATGATCTCTATTGCTACGATACGTAGACATCTGCAATCGTTATTTCCATGCAAGGAAGTGTCGCATTTACTTTCATTTGAATCGTAGACGAGGAATGCATAACACTTCGCAATGAATATTACATCTTACCATGAAACATAGAAATGAGATGCGATATCGCGTTTTAAGAAGCATTAGAAAGCTATTGCTACGATACGTAGACATCTGCAAACGCTATTTCCTAGCGAGGAAGTATCGCATTCACTTTCATTTGAAGTGTAGACGAGGAATACATAACACTACGCAAATCATGTTATATCTTACCATGAAACATAGAAATGAAATGCGATATCGCGTTTTAAGAATCATATGAACTCTATTGCTGCGATACGTAGACATCTGCAATCGTTATTTCCATGCAAGGAAGTGTCGCATTTATTTTCATTTGAATCGTAGACGAGGAATGCATAACACTTCGCAATGAATATTATATCTTACCATGAAACATAGAAATGAGATGCGATATCGCGTTTTAAGAAGCATTAGAAAGCTATTGCTACGATACGTAGACATTTGCAATCGTTATTTCCATGCAAAGTAGTGTCGCATTTACTTTCATTTGAATCGTAGACGAGGAATGCATAACACTTCGCAATGAATATTATATCTTACCATGAAACATAGAAATGAGATGCGATATCGCTTTTTAAGAAGCATTAGAAAGCTATTGCTACGATACGTAGACATCTGCAAACGCTATTTCCTAGCGAGGAAGTATCGCATTCACATTCATTTGAAGTGTAGACGAGGAATACATAACACTTCGCAAATCATGTTATATCTAACCATGAAACATAGAAATGAGATGCGATATCGCGTTTTAAGAAGCATTAGAAAGATATTGCTACGATACGTAGACATCTGCAAACGCTATTTCTTTGCAAGGAAGTGTCGCATTTACATTCATTTGAAGTGTAGAGGAGAAATACATAACACTTCGCAAATCATATTACATCTTACCATGAAACATAGAAATATGATGCGATATCGCGTTTTAAGAAGCATTAGAACTCTATTGCTACGATACCTAGATATCTGCAGACGCTATTTCCTAGCAAGGAAGTGTCGCATTTACATTCATTTGAAGTGTAGACGAGGAATACATGACACTTCGCAAATCATATTATATCTTACCATGAAACATAGAAATGAGATGCGATATCGCGTTTTAAGAAGCATTAGAAAGATATTGCTACGATACGTAGACATCTGCAAACGCTATTTCTTTGCAAGGAAGTGTCGCATTTACATTCCTTTGAAGTGTAGAGGAGAAATACATAACACTTCGCAAATCATATTACATCTTACCATGAAACATAGAAATGTGATGCGATATCGCGTTTTAAGAAGCATTAGAACACTATTGATACGATAGGTAGACATTTGCAAACGCTATTTCCTGGCAAGGAAGTGCCGCATTTACATCCATTTGAAGTGTAGAGGAGGAATACATGACACTTCGCAAATCATATTATATCTTACCATGAAACATAGAAATGAGATGCGATATCGCGTTTTAAGTAACATAAGAACTCCATTGCTTATATACGTAGACATCTGCAAACGCTATTTCCTTGCAAGGAAGTGTCGCATTTACATTCTTTTGAACGGAATACGAGGTATACATGACACTTCGCAATGAATATTATACCTTATCATGAAGCATAAAAGTGAGATGCGATATCGCGTTTTAAGAAGCATTAGAACTCTATTGCTACGATACGTAGACATCTGCAAACGCTATTTCCTAGCATGGAAGTGTCGCATTTACATTCTTTTGAAGTGAATACGCGGTATACATGACACTTCGCAATGAATATTATACCTTATCATGAAGCATAAAAGTGAGATGCGATATCGCGTTTTAAGAAGCATTAGAACTCTATTGCTACGATACGTAGACATCTGCAAACGCTATTTCCTAGCATGGAAGTGTCGCACTTACATTCCATTGAAGTGAATACGAGGTATACATGACTCTTCGCAATGAATATTATATCTTATCATGAAACATAGGAATGAGGTGCTATATCGCGTTTTGAGAAGCATTAGAACTCTATTGCTAATATAAGTAGACATCTGCAAACCCTATTTCCTAGCATGGAAGTGTCGCATTTACATTCCATTTAAGTGAATACGAGGTATACATGACACTTCGCTATGAATATTATATCTTATCATGAATCATAGGAATGAGATGCGATATCGCGTTTTAAGAATCATATGAACTCTATTGCTACGATACGTAGACATCTGCAATTGTTATTTCCATGCAAGGAAGTGTCGCATTTATTTTCATTTGAATCGTAGACGAGGAATGCATAACACTTCGCAATGAATATTATATCTTACCATGAAACATAGAAATGAGATGCGATATCGCGTTTTAAGAAGCATTAGAAATCTATTGCTACGATACGTAGACGTCTGCAAAAGCTATTTCCTAGCGAGGAAGTATCGCATTCACATTCATTTGAAGTGTAGACGAGGAATGCATAACACTTCGCAATGAATATTATACCTTATCATGAAACATAGATATGAGGTGCAATATCTCGTTTTAAGAAGCATTAGAACTCTATTGCTTCGATACCTAGACATCTGCAGACGCTACTTCCTAGCAAGGAAGTGTCGCATTTACATTCATTTGAAGTGTAGACGAGGAATACATAACACTACGCAAATCATGTTATATCTTACCATGAAACATAGAAATGAAATGCGATATCGCGTTTTAAGAATCATATGAACTCTATTGCTACGATACGTAAACATCTGCAAACGCTATTTCCTAGCGAGGAAGTATCGCATTCACATTCATTTGAAGTGTGGACGAGGTATACATGACACTTCGCAAATCATATTACATCTTACCATGAAACATAGAAATGAGATGCGATATCGCATTTTAAGAAGCATTAGAAAGCTATTGCTACGATACGTAGACATCTGCAAACGCTATTTCTTTGCAAGGAAGTGTCGCATTTACATTCATTTGAAGTGTAGAGGAGAAATACATAACACTTCGCAAATCATATTACATCTTACCATGAAACATAGAAATGTGATGCGATATCGCGTTTTAAGAAGCATTAGAACACTATTGATACGATAGGTAGACATTTGCAAACGCTATTTCCTGGCAAGGAAGTGTCGCATTTACGTTCATTTGAAGTGTAGGGGAGGAATACATGACACTTCGCAAATCATATTATATCTTACCAGGAAACATAGAAATGAGATGCGATATCGCGTTTTAAGTAACATAAGAACTCCATTGCTACGATACGTAGACATCTGCAAACGCTATTTCCTTGCAAGGAAGTGTCGCATTTACATTCTTTTGAACGGAGTACGAGGTATACATGACACTTCGCAATGAATATTATATCTTATCACGAAACAAAGAAATGAGATGCGATATCGCGATTTAAGAAGCTTTAGAACTCTACTGCTACGATACGTAGACATCTGCAAACTCTATTTCCTAGCAAGGAAGTGTCGCATTTACATTCTATTGAAGTGAATACGAGGTATGCATGACACTTCGCAATGGATATTATGTCATATCATGAAACATAGAAATGAGATGCGACATCTCGTTTTAAGAAGTATTAGAACACTATTCTTACGATACGTGGTCATCTGGAAACACTATTTCCTAGCAAGGAAATGTCGCATTTACATTCTTTTGAAGTGAATACGATGTATACGTGACACTTCGCAATGAATATTATATCTTATCATGAAACATAGAAGTGAGATGCGATATCGCGATCTAAGAAGCTTTAGAACTCTATTACTACGATACGTAGACATCTGCAAACGCTATTTCCTTGCATGCAAGAGTCGCATTTACATTCTTTTGAAGCGAATACGAGGTATACATGACACTTCGCAATGGATATTATATCTTATCATGAAACATAGAAATGGGATGCGACATCTCGGTTTAAATAAGTATTAAAACTCTATTCTTACGATACGTGGTCATCTGGAAACACTATTTCCTAGCAAGGAAGTGTCGCATTTACATTCTTTTGAAGTGAATACGAGGTATACATGACACTTCGCAATGGATATTATATCTTATCATGAAGCATAAATGTGAGATGCGATATCGCGTTTTAAGAAGCATTAGAACTCTATTGCTACGATACGTAGACATCTGCAAACGCTATTTCCTAGCATGGAAGTGTCGCATTTACATTCTTTTGAAGTGAATACGCGGTATACATGACACTTCGCAATGAATATTATACCTTATCATGAAGCATAAAAGTGAGATGCGATATCGCGTTTTAAGAAGCATTAGAACTCTATTGCTACGATACGTAGACATCTGCAAACGCTATTTCCTAGCATGGAAGTGTCGCATTTACATTCTTTTGAAGGGAATACGAGGTATACATGACACTTCGCAATGAATATTATATCTTATCACGAAACATGGAAATGAGATGCGATATGGCTTTTTGTGAAGCATTAGAACGCTATTGCTACGATACGTAGACATCTGCAAACGCTATTTAATAGCATGGAAGTGTCACATTTGAATTCTCTTGAGTGAATACGAGGTATACATGACACTTCGCAATGAATATTCTATCTTATCATGAAACATAGAAGTGAGTTGCGGTATCACGTTTTAAGAAGCATTAGAACCCTATTGCCTCGATGCGGAGATATCTGCAAACGCTATTTCCCAGCATGGAAGTGTCGCATTTACATTCTTTTGAAGCGAATACGAGGTATACATGACACTTCGCAATGAATATTATATCTCATCATGAAGCATAAATGTGAGATGCGATATCGCGTTTTAAGAAGCATTAGGATCCTTTTGCTACGATAAGTAGACATCTGCAAACGATATTCCCAAGGATGGAAACGTCGCATTTACATTCTTTTGAAGTGAATACGAGGTATACATGACACTTCGCAATGAATATTATATCTTATCACGAGACATATAAATGAGATGCGATATCGCGATTTAAGGAGCATTAGAACTTTATTGCTACGATACGTAGACATCTGCAAACGCTATTCCCTAGCATGGAAGTGTCGCATTTACATTCTTTTGAAGTGAATACGAGGTATACATAACACTCTACAATGAATATTATATCTAATCACGAAACATAGGAATGAAATGCGACATCTCGTTTTAAGAAGCATTAGAACTCTATTGCTACGATACGTAGACATCTGCAAACGCTATTTCCAAGCATGTAAGTGTCGCATTTACATTCTTTTGAAGTGAATACGAGGTATACATGACACTTCGCAATGAATATTATATCTTATCATGAAACATAGAAGTGTGATGCGATATCGCGTTTTAGGAAGCATTAGAACTCTATTGCTACGATACGTAGATATCTGCAAACGCTATATCCTAGCATGTAAGTGTCGCATTTACATTCCTTTGAAGTGAATACTAGGTATACATAACATTCCACAATGAATATTATATCTTATCATGAAACATGGGAATGAGAAGCGATATCGCGATTTAAGAAGCATTAGAAATCTATGGCTTCGATACGTAGACATCTGCAAACGATACCTCCTAGCAAGGAAGTGTCGCAATTACATTCTTCTGAAGTGAAAACAAGGTATACATGACACTTCGCAATGAATATTATATCTTATCATGAGACATAGCAGTGAGGTGCGATATCGCGTTTTAAGAAGCATTAGAACCCCATTGCTACGATACGTATACATCTGCAAACTCTATTTCCAAGCATGGAAGATTCGCATTTACATTCTTTTGAAGTGAAAACGAGACATACATGACACTTCGCAATAAATATTATATCTTATCATGAAACATAGAAATGAGATGCGACATCTCGTTTTAAGAAGTATTAGAACTCTATTGTTTCCAAACGTAGTCATCTGGAAACGCTATTTTCTAGGAAGGAAGTGTCGCATTTTCATCCTTTTGAAGTGAATACGAGATATACATTACACTTCGCAATGAATATTTTACCTTATCACGAAACATAGAAATGAGATACGATATCGGGATTTAAGACGCACTAGAACTCCATTGCTACGACGCGTAGACATCTGCAAACGCTATTTAATAGCAAGGAAGTGTCGCATTAACATTCATATGATGTGCACACGAGGAATACATAAGACTTCGCAATGAATATTATATGTTGTCATGTAACATAGAAATGAGGAGCGATATCGCGTCTTAAGAAGCATTAGAACTCTATTGCTACGATGCGTAGACATCTGCAAACGCTATTTCCTAGCAAGGAAGTGTCGCATTTACATTCCTTTGAAGTGAATACGAGGTATACATAACACTCCACTTTGAATATTAAGTCATATCGTGAAACATAGAAATGAGATGCGATATCGCTATTTAAGAAGCATTTGAATTCTATTGCTTCGATACGTTGACATCTGGGGACGTAATTTCCTAAAAAAGTCGTGTCGCATTTACATTCATTTGAAATGTATACTAGGAGTACATAACAATTCGCAACGAATCTTATAACTTATCATGAGGCATAGGAAATGAGACGCGATATCGCGTTTTAAGAAGCATTAGTACCCTATTGCTTCGATACGTAGACATCTGCAAACGCTATTTCCTAGGAAGGAAGTGTCGCATTTACATTCATATGATGTGCACACGAGGAATACATAAGACTTCGCAATGAATATTATATGTTATCATGAAACATAGAAATGTGATGCGATATAGCGTTTTAAAAAGCGTTGGAACTCTATTCCTACGATACGTAGACATCTGCAAACGCTATTTAATAGCATGGAAGTGTCACATTTGAATTCTCTTGAGTGAATACGAGGTATACATGACACTTCGGAATGAATATTATATCTTATCATGAAACATAGAAATGTATTGTGCGATATCGCGATTTAAGAAGCATTAGAACTCCATTGCATCGGTACGTATACATCTGCAAACGCTATTTCCTAGAAAGGAAGTGTCGCGTTTACATTCTCTTGTGAGGAATACGATGTATACATGACACTTCGCAATGAATATTATATCTTATGATGAAACATAGAAATGAGATGCGATATGGCGATTCAAGAAGCATTATAACTCTATTTCTTCGATACGTAGATATCTGCAAACCTTATTTCCTAGCAAGGAAGTGTCACATTTACATTCTTTTGATGTGAATACGAGGTGTCACGTCCGGCGAAACTATTTTCCGTTGCTCCGGAGGCTTTACGACACGAGCCTATTTTTCGATAATTCGGTCCGCGGGAACGCATTAAGACCGGGTCCGACAATTTCGGCTGACGCGACACTAGCGAAAACACTCGCGATAATAGGGGAATGACCCTACCTTTCGATGACTTCTCTCTTGATTTGTACGTAGAAACGGCGTGGAAGATCGTTCGCTGGGATCGTAGCGGATTTCGTTCTGTTGGCTGCTACGGAAATCTCGATCAGTCGCCAGCGAAGAGGAGGACGGCGGTCGGAATTCAGCGATGATGCTGAATGTGGCAGAATCGGCGTGATGTGTCGTGGTGTCTGGATCGGAAGCGTCGACGGTCGCTTCGAAAAGCGGCTTCTGGACTGGTGTGGAGGCAGGTCGCTGTTCCCGGAATTGGAAAAGACGCCATTCAGGTGATGGGCTGCGGCTATGTCTTCCTGCAGGACGGAATCATCGGTGCGAGGGAGATAGGGCTTCCCGTCCTTGGTGCGGGCGAGACAGGTATACTCGGTGGTGCGAGTGAGACACTGGTGCCCGGTACGAGCGAGACAGATATACTCGGCGATGCGAGTGAGGCAGCGGAACTCGGTGTGAGTGAGCGCGTGCAGGTATGCGCGCGCGAACACTTCCAGTTGCTGGTTCTGCAGGCGAGTTTGGCTGGTTGCATGCGTCCAGGGGTTGACGCTAGGGGGTGCGAGGAGGTTCCTTTCTAGTAAATTAAGTTCCCAGATATCTCTGTATCGAAGCTATAGAGTACTAATGCCCCTTAAAACGCCATATCGCATCTCATTTCTATGTTTCGTGATAAGATATAATATTCATTGCGAAGTGTTATGTATTCCTCGTCTGCACTTCAAATGATTGTAAATGCGACACTTCCTTTCTAGGAAATAGCGTTTGCAGATGGCTACGTATAGTAGCAATAGTGTCCTCGTGCTTCTTAAATCGCGATATCGCATCTCATTTCTATCTTTCATGATGAGATATAATATTCATTGTTTAGTGTTATGTATACTTCGTATTCACTTCAAAAGAATGTAAATGCGACACTTGCATGCTTGGAAACAGCGTTTGCAAATGTCTACGTATCGTAGCAATAGATTTCTAATGCATCTTATATCGCGATATCGCATCCCATTTCTATGTTTCATGATAAGATATAATATCCATTGCGAAGTGCCACTTATACCTCGAATTCACTTCAAAAGAATGTAAATGCGACACTTGCATGCTTGGAAACAGCGTTTGCAAATGTCTACGTATATTAGCAATAGAGTTCTAATGCTTCTCAAAACGCGATATAGCACCTCAATGCTATGCTTCATGATAAGATATAATATTCATTGCGGAGTGGCATGTGTACCTCGCATACACTTCAAATGAATGTAAATGCGACACTTCCTTGCTAGAAAATAGAGTTTTCAGATGTCTACGTATCGAAGCAATAGAGTTCTAGTGCTTCTCAAAACGCGATATCGCATCTCATTTCAATGTTTCATGATAAGATATAATACTCATTGCGAAGTGTCATGCATAACTCGTATTCACTTCAAAAGAATGTAAATGCGACACTTCCTTGCTAGGAAATAGCGCTTCCAGATATATACGTATATTATCAATAGAGTTCTAATGCTTCTCAAAACGCGATATAGCACCTCATTCCTATGTTTCATGATAAGATATTATATTCATTGCGATGTGTCATGTATACCTCGTATTCTCTTAAAAAGAATGTAAATGCGACACTTCCCTGCTAGGAAATAGCGTTTTCAGATATCTCCGTATCAAAGCAATGGAGTTCTAATTCCTCTTATATCGCGATATCGCATCGCATTTCTATGTATCGTGATAAGGTATAATATTCATTGTGGAGTGTTATGTATACCTCGAATTCACATCTAAAGAATGTAAATGCGAAACTTCCTTCCTGGGAAATAGCGTTTCCAGATATCTACGTATAGTAGCACTAAAGTTCTAGCGCTTCATAAAACGCGATATCGCATCTCATTTCTATGTTTCATGATGAGGTACAATATCCGTTGTGAAGTGTCATGTATACCTCGTATTCACTTCAAGTAAATGTAAATGCGACTCTTCCTTGCTGGGAAATAACAATTGCAGATGTCTACGTATCGAAGCAATAGAGTTCTAATGTTTTTTAAATCGCGATATCGCATCTAATTTCTATGTTTCGTGATAAGGTATAATACTCATTGTAGAGTGATATGTATACCTCGTATTCACTTGAAAAGAATGTAAATGCGACACTTGCATGCTAGGAAATAGCGTTTGCATATGTCTACGTATCGTAGCAATAGAGTTCTAATACATCTTTAAACGAGATGTCGCATCTCGTTTCTCTGTTTCATGATAAGATATAATATTCATTGCGAAGTGTCATGTATAGCTCGTATTCACTTCAAAAGAATGTAAATCCGACACTTCCTTGCTAGGAAATGGCGTATTCAGATGTCTACGTATCGTAGCATTAGAGTTCTAATGCTACTTAAATCGCGATATCGCATCTCATTTCTATGCTTCATGATAAGATATAATTTTCAATGCGAAGTGTCATGCATACCTCGTATTCACTCCATACGAATGTAAATGCGACACTTCCTTGCTGGGAAATAGCGTATTCAGATGTATACGTATCGTAGCAGTAGAGTTCTAATGCTACTTAAATCGCGATATCGCATCTCATTTCTATATTTCGTGATAAGATATAATATTCATTGCGAAGTGTCATGTGTACCTCGTATTCACTTCAAAAGAATGTAAATGCGACGATTCCATCCTTAGGAATATCGTTTGCAGATGTCTACTTATCGTAGCAAGGGGATCCTAATGCTTCCTAAAACGAGATGTCGCATTTCATTTATATGTTTCTTAATAAGATATAATATTCATTGCGAAGTGTCATGTATACCTCGTATTCACTTCAAAAGAATGTGAATGCGACTATTCCTTTCTAGGGAATAGCGTCTGCAGATGTCTACGCGTCGAGGCAATAGAGTTCTAATGCTTCTCAAAACGCGATATCGCATCTCACTTCTATGTTTCATGATAAGATATAATATTCATTGCGAAGTGTCATGTATACCTTCTATTCACTTCAAAAGAATGTAAATGCGACTATTGCTTGCTAGGAAATAGCGTTTGCAAATGTCTACGTATCGTAGCAATAGAGTTCTAATGCTACATAAATCGCGATATCGCATCTCATTTATATGTTTCGTGATAAGATATAATATTCATCGCGAAGTGTCATGTATACCTCGTATTCACATCAAAAGAATGTAAATGCGACGTTTCCATCATTGGGAATATTGTTTGCAGATGTCTACGTATCGTAGCAATAGAGTTCTAATGCTACTCAAAACGCGATATCGCATCTCACTTCTATGTTTCATGATAAGATATAATATTCATTGCGAAGTGTCATGTATACCTCGTATTCACTTCAAAAGAAAGTAAATGCGACTACTACTTGCTAGGTAAGAGCGTTTGCAGATGCCTACGTATCGTTGCAATAGAGTTGTAGTGCTTCTCAAACCGCGATGTCGTATCTCATTTCTATATTTCGTGATAAGATATAATATTCATTTCGAAGTGTCATGTATACCTCGTATTCACTTCAAAAGAATGTAAATGCGACGTTTCCATCCTTGGGAATATTGTTTGCAGATGTCTACTTATCGTAGCAAATGGGTCCTAATGCTTCTTAAAGCGAGATGTCGCATTTCATTTCTATGTTTCGTGATAAGATATAATATTCATTGCGAAATGTCATGTATACCTCATATTCACTACACACGAATGTAAATGCGACACTTCCTTGCTAGGAAATTGCGTATTCAGATGTCTACGTATCGTAGCAATAGATTTCTAATGCTACTTAAATCGCGA
This sequence comes from Xylocopa sonorina, assembly GCF_050948175.1. Classification (NCBI taxonomy): domain Eukaryota; kingdom Metazoa; phylum Arthropoda; class Insecta; order Hymenoptera; family Apidae; genus Xylocopa; species Xylocopa sonorina. The sequence continues at coordinate 48,352 of NW_027490389.1, read as the reverse complement.
TATCGCATCTCATTTCTATGCTTCATGATAAGACACTATATTCATTGCGAAGTGTTATGTATACCTCGTCTACACTTCAAAAGAATGTAAATGCCACACACCCTTGCTAGGAAATGCGTTTCGAGATGTCCACGTATCGATGCAATATAGTTCTTATGCTTCATAATACGCGATACGGCATTTCATTTCTATGTTTCATTATAAGATATCATATTCATTGCGAAGTGTTATGTATTTATGCAGTTATTTGTTATTCACTTATTGCTCAAACGACAAAGATTCTGACCACTTCAAAATGGTTGACTTTCATCAATTTTCTTAAAAATTGAAATACTGCCCAACTGCTTGCATTAAAGACTGTAATTAAAGCTTTCGAAACATTTTACCTCTTATAGATGAATTCTGGAATTGAAATTGAATGTTTGACTTTTCTAGCTCCTGTTTAGACATCTTTCTATTGGAATGTTCAAGTATTTTTCATATTCGTAATTATTGAAAATGTTTTACTTGATTGTTTTATTTAATATTTAGAATTTTCTGAGAAATATTTTTTATCGTAATGAACTATATAATTGCAATTATAATTCTTTATGAAGTAATAATAACAGAAAGGTATGTATCCATTCTTGTAGTTTTGTAAAGAGTATTTAATCTTACTATCTAAAATGAAACATTGAGATCTGTTTACAATCTAATGGAATTTAATTACCTTTTGATTCAAATTCACAATGATAATCTTCCATAGTTCAACAATTTTGTGAGCTGTCCTCAGGAATCCGCAGCTCAGTACTTATAAAATGAACGACACAAAGAACAGCCTAACCAAACGTATTCGAACCGATTATTCAATACTAATCTTATCATGTTTAACTTATGCTGCAAACTATTGAAATGCCCTTCGAAAAGTGTTTATTCACAGTGAAGTAAACGATAAGTATTACGCCTTCCACCACTGTTTACAATACGTATGTTTCATTTACTATCAAAACCGTGAGTATTATCGCCTTTCTTTACTTTTTGTAACCTTCAATGCCTTCATGTTACAGATCGTTAAACTTGCTTTAAAATGCTCTATCGTATTACGGAAAAATGGACATACCAATTTATTTTAAAAAATGAAGGTAACCTTCATATGTCCAACATAACTCCACTTACAAAAAAACTATTTTTATCAACGGATGGCCCCTTTGTACTATGCAATTTTATATTAGCAAAAACTTCTATGAAACTTATAGTTTCGTGGATATCTGAGGTGCTAATTATTACTGCCCCACCCTGTATATTGTTATGGATGTGTCCAACAAGGCAACGATGAACAGAGTTAAATTTAATATTATGATGTTTATTATTTTACTTATAGTATATTTGTTTTTCTGGAATTTTGCCAAAAAACAATGTTCACGATGTCGACAGATGACTATATTTACTATAGGCTCGCTCACCTCCCCCTGCTTCGGTTAGACTAGCTCGCAGATCACCACCCATGCGAGAAGCGCGACACGGACCATTGCGACCCATAAGACGCCTCTTCGGCGGATAATAAGACCGCAGGTTCGCGAAAGGACTGTGCCCCGAGGTGGCGTGACGGGCTCGACGGTGGAGGAGTCGGGAAGTGAGCAAGAAGAGACCCTGAAGCCCGAAGGATACGATCCAGAGCTCTGCAACGATAAGACCGTTGCCATAGTCCATGGAGACAAACAGGATGGTTCTCGGGTGTGAGAAGGACCTCTACCCCTCCCCTGAGCCCATGGAGAGGATAACTCAAGATGCGCAGCGGAATTGCAGGTGAGCCGTGGAAAGCGCGGCGCGCTACACGCGCCGCAGTTCAAATAATCCAGAGGACCCCCTCTAGACACACCAGAGGGGGCGATCAGAGAAGATCGCCGAAATCCACCGATCGATGCCCCGAACAATACCGATGCGTATGGCCCTACCCCATCAAGGAGCCCTAAGGAGGGTCTAAGGGGATCCGAAGACCCCCAGCAAACCTATATAATGAGCTGACCAGCACGAAGACAGCCTCTTATTCTTCTGAACGACTTAGCGACTATTTAGCGAACAACCGAGCAAGCGATTATACGGAGCGATTCGGAGGAGAGAGAGAGAGAGAGAGAGAGAGAGGTAGACGGACTGAACGAGATCCATACTTGTTGGAAACGAGAACGTGAGTCCTTATACGCTAAAGCGTCCCATTTGTTCCCTGCCGCAATTGTGATATCGCGTACTGTAATTTGTATTGTATAACGGGTGGTGATCCCCGGTCATTCGCGGCGTGTCGTATACCCTTTTGTAATACCGCGTCGAGGCAATCTAGAAAGAAGCCGTGAGTTCAGTATCCCGCAACCCTAATTTGCGCACTCGGCTAGAAGCAGTCGAGCGAAAGAGTATTTCGAAATTTCGAGGGTTATCTTGCACCGGGTTTCCCCGGGTTGCGTGGTTTAATAGTTTTTGCTACTTCTTGAGTAGCTGGCGCCCAAAAAGTCCCAGCCTCGCAGCTTCGAAATACTTGCTGGATAGGAAATTTATTGCTCTGTACTTCGCGTTGCCGAAGCACGCGGATATTCTGTACCCCGATATAACCCCGGACTAAACTTCTGGATACCCCGTTATTATTGGTTCTATATACCCTTTTCTTACGGATTGTAACGGGAAAAACCGTCACAGTACATAATTATACATGACTGCATAAAAAGGATGTCATATACTTTTATAGTCAATGCGATATAAGAATATAAAACGATGAACTATCCACTCCCATCAGGAGTAAAAACAATGTTTGGTACGCAAAGTTCATTGCAAAATATAATCAAGCAGTTAATATATCAAATCACTGCACACAATAAATCACTGAATGTATAATGATATGAATAGTAAGAAAAACATATTTACCTGTTACATGTTTATAAATTCAAATTTAAAAGTCGAAATCACATTTAATATATTATTGTTTAACAAGGTGTTTTAATGTTGTTTCAAATAGGCGTGCAGAACTAGGTCGTACTTCTGTCAATGTAATTTCATTCGAAAAATACAAAGGATAAGAGGAAATATTCTCCAATATATAACATATATAAATCAACGGATGCAAGAGAGAACACTCGATCTCGGTGTAACGAGACCGGGGCGTCATCCTGCAGTAATCGTATAACGCCTGTTCCGAGATGGTGTAGAGAGTGAATGTGGAGGGTGAAAAGCATAAAATAATAACAATGTAACTAAAGAGAAAGAGAATATGTGGAAGCATTGCATTTATTAAGAGGAAATCCTAGAAATATCAAACAACAGATTATATACCATACTGTAAGGGTAACGTACAACGAAATAGACGATAGAGAAACTTAAAAAGAAAATAATAATTTAGATTGAGCGAATCAATATCACTGATCCCGGCAAGCTTAATGGAAAACGCATAACGATGAATCGGTTAGAGTATAAGATAGATGTTGGTCGCGGTTTGAGTGGCCCTGGGAATCCTTTGCCCGCATCAGGGCAGGCAGTAGAATGGTGGAGAGCCTGCCCTCCTGTTGCTTAGATCTATAGAATTCACATTCTATTGTAGAGTAGAAGCAGATAATTATAATGCTTTTCATAGAAGATTACAGTTTACTTCATTCGAAACGTTGAAATGAGATGAGTCATGGCATTGTATAATGCATTAGTACTCTATTGTCCCGACATGTAGACACTACGAAGGGCAATCATGTTGCATGGAGCTGTAGAATTTACATTCTTATGAAGTCTTAAAGCAGATAAGCATAGAGCTATGCATAAGAGATTACAGCATTCTTACTTTGAAACGATGAAATGGGATGCGCGAGCGCATTGCATGGAGAATTCTAGCTCGATTGCTTTAACAGACAGACACTACGGAGCGCCATGCCGTTGCATGGAATTATATAGTTCACATTCTATTGAAGACCTCTAACAGTTAAGCACAATGTTATGGATATGTGATTACAGATTCTTTGCATTGAAACGTTGAAATGAGATGCGACATCGCGCTGATTGAAATATTGGAAATGTCTTGCTTGGACACGTAGAGATCTGGAAACGATATTCTGTTGCAAGTAAGTATAGGATTGACATCCTTCTAAGGTCTAGATGCAGACAAATGTAACATATTGCATAGAACATTGCAATTTACCATGAATCATTGAAATGACATGCGACATCGTGTTGAATGAAGCAAAAGAACTCTATTGCTCCGATAAGTAAACAAATGGAAACGCTATTTCCTAGCAAGGAAGTGTCGCATTTACATTTATTTATGGTGTAAACAAGGTATACATAACACTTCGCAATGACTATTATATATTATCGTGAAACATAGAAATAGGATGCCATGTCGCGTTTTAAGAAGAAATAGAACTCTCTTGCTTCGATTCGTAGACATCTCGAAAAGCTATTTCCCAGCAAGGAAGTGTGGCATTTACTTTCATTCGGAGTGTAGACGAGGTATACATAATACTTCGCAATGAATATTATATCTTATCATGAAACATAGCAATGAGATGCGATATCCCGTTTTAAGAGGCATTAGAACTCTATTGCTTCGATACGTAGACATCTGCAAATGCTACTTCCTAGTAAGGAAGTGTCGCATTTACATTCTTTTGAAGTGAATACGAGGTATGCATGACACTTCGCAATGAACACTATATCCTATCATGTAACATAGAAGTGAGATGCGATATCGCTATTTAAGAAGCATTAGAACCCTATTGCTTCGATACGGAGACATCTCCAAACGCTATTTCCTTGCAAGGAAGTGTCGCATTTACATTCTTGTGAATTGAATACGAGGTATACATGACACTTCGCAATGAATAGTATATCTTGTCATAAAACATAGAAAAAAGATGCGATATCGCGTCTTGAGAAGCACTAGAACTCTATTGCTACCATACGGAGACATCTGCAAACGCTACTTCCAAGCAAGGAAGTGTGGCATTTACATTATTTCGAAGTGAATACGAGGTATACATAACACTGCACAATGAATATTATATCTTATCATGAAACATAGAAATGAAATGCGATATCCCTATTTAAGAAGCATTAGAACTCTATTGCTTCGATACGTAGACATCTGCAAACGCTATTTCCTACCATGGAAGTGTCGCATTTACATTCCTTTGAAGTGAATACGAGGTATGCATAACACTCCACGATAAATATTTCACCTTATCGTGAAACATAGAAATAAGTAGCGATATCGCGTTTTACGAAGCACTAGAACTCTATTCCTACCATACGTAGACATCTGCAAACGCTATTTCCTACCAAGGAAGTGTCGCATTTACATTCTTTTGAAGTGAATACGCGGTATACGTGACACTTCGCAATGAATATTACATCTTATCACGAAACATAGGAATGAGATGCGATAACGCGATTTAAGAAGCATTAGAAAACTTTTGCTACGATACACAGACATCTGCAAACGCTATTTAATAGCAAGGAAGTGTCGCATTTACATTCTTTTGAAGTGAATACGAGGTATACATAACTCTCCACAATGAATATTTCACCTTATCATGAAACATAGAAATAAGTAGCGATATCGCGTTCTAAGAAGCACTAGAACTCTATTGCTACGATACGTAGACATCTGCAAACGCTATTTCCTACCAAGGAAGTGTCGCATTTACACTCTTTTGAAGTGAATACGCGGTATACGTGACACTTCGCAATGAATATTACATCTTATCACGAAACATAGGAATGAGATGCGATAACGCGATTTAAGAAGCATTAGAAAACTTTTGCTACGATACGCAGACATCTGCAAACGCTATTTAATAGCAAGGAAGTGTCGCATTTACATTCTTTTGAAGTGAATACGAGGTATACATAACACTCCACAATGAATATTTCACCTTATCATGAAACATAGAAATAAGTAGCGATATTGCGTTCTAAGAAGCACTAGAACTCTATTGCCACGATACGTAGACATCTGCAAACGCTATTTCCTACCAAGGAAGTGTCGCATTTACATTCTTTTGAAGTGAATACGCGGTATACGTGACACTTCGCAATGAATATTACATCTTATCACGAAACATAGGAATGAGATGCGATAACGCGATTTAAGAAGCATTAGAAAACTTTTGCTACGATACGCAGACATCTGCAAACGCTATTTAATAGCAAGGAAGTGTCGCATTTACATTCTTTTGAAGTGAATACGAGGTATACATAACACTCCACAATGAATATTTCACCTTATCATGAAACATAGAAATAAGTAGCGATATCGCGTTCTAAGAAGCACTAGAACTCTATTGCTACGATACGTAGACATCTGCAAACGCTATTTCCTACCAAGGAAGTGTCGCATTTACACTCTTTTGAAGTGAATACGCGGTATACGTGACACTTCGCAATGAATATTACATCTTATCACGAAACATAGGAATGAGATGCGATAACGCGATTTAAGAAGCATTAGAAAACTTTTGCTACGATACGCAGACATCTGCAAACGCTATTTAATAGCAAGGAAGTGTCGCATTTACATTCTTTTGAAGTGAATACGAGGTATACATAACACTCCACAATGAATATTTCACCTTATCATGAAACATAGAAATAAGTAGCGATATCGCGTTCTAAGAAGCACTAGAACTCTATTGCTACGATACGTAGACATCTGCAAACGCTATTTCCTACCAAGGAAGTGTCGCATTTACACTCTTTTGAAGTGAATACGCGGTATACGTGACACTTCGCAATGAATATTACATCTCATCACGAAACATAGGAATGAGATGCGATAACGCGATTTAAGAAGCATTAGAAAACTTTTGCTACGATACGCAGACATCTGCAAACGCTATTTAATAGCAAGGAAGTGTCGCATTTACATTCTTTTGAAGTGAATACGAGGTATACATAACACTCCACACTGAATATTTCACCTTATCGTGAAACATAGGAATGAGTTGCCATATCGCGTTCTGAGAAGCATTAGAACACTATTGCTTCGATACGTAGACATCTGCAAGCGCTACTTCCTAGGAAGGAAGTGCCGCTTTTACATTCTTGTGATGTGAGTACGAGGTATACATGACGCTTCGCAATGAATATTATATCTTATCATGAAACATAGAAGTGAGATGCGATATCGCGTTTTGAGAAGCACTAGAACTCTATTGCTACGATACGTAGACATCTGCAAACGCTATTTCCTAGCAAGGAGAGTCGCATTTACATTCTTTTGAAGTGAATACGAGATATACATGACACTTCGCAATGAGAATTATATCTTATCATGATACATAGGAATGAGATGCGTTATCGCGTTTTGAGAAGCATTGGAGCCCTACTGATTCCATACGTAGGGGTCTAGAAACACTATTCCGTAGCAATGTAGTTGTTTGTCATGATAGGATGTAAATCAATGCAACCCGTAACGTATATCTCGCCAATACTTCAAGAGAATGTTAATCACACACATACTTGCGACGGAATAGCGTTTCTAGATGTCTAAGTATCGCAGCAATGGAGTTCTAATGCTTCATAAAACGCGTTATAGCATCTCATTTCTATGTCTCATGATTTGATGAAATGTCCAACGCTGTGCGTTATTTATATCTTGTCAATACTTGATGAGACTGTAAACCCCACACTTCCTCCCGACGGAATAGCGTTTCTAGATGTCTACGTATCGAAGCTATAGAGTTGTAACTTTTCATAAAAGGTGACATCGCACCACATTCCTATGTTTCATGATAAGATGCTATACCAATATAATAATATATACCAAGGCGTAATGTATATCTCGTCAACACTTCAAAAGAATGTAAATCCCACACATCTTTGGAACGGAATAGCGTCCTTCGATGTCTACTGTAACGTGTTTTCCCTTTACAAGCCGCAAGAAAGGGGGTATATAGAACCAATAATAAAGGGGTATGCAGGAGTTTAATCCGGGGTACATAGTATCCGCGCGATCCGACCGTCCGCGGATTCGCCAACGCCAAGTAGAGTACAAAGTATTTCCTACCCAGCGAGTATTTCGAAGCTGCGAGGCTGGGACTCTTTGGGCGCCAGCTACTCAAGAAGTAACAAAACTAGTAGACCACGCAACCCGGGGAAACCCGGTGCAGGATAACCCTCGAAGTTTCGAAATACTCCTTCGCTCGACTACTTCTAGCCGAGTGCGCAAATTAGGGTCGCGGGATACTAAACTCACGGCTTCTTTCTATATTGCCTCGACGCGGGACTACTAAATGTTATACGACACGTCGCGAATGATCGGGGATCACCACCCGTTATACGATACAAAATACAATACGTGATATCAGAAATGCGACAGGAAAAAATGGGACGCTTTAGCGTATAAGGACTCACGCTCTCGCTTCCAACAATTCTGGATCTCGCTCTGTCCTTCTCTCTCTTTCTCTCTCTCTCTCTCCTCCAAATCGCTCCGCACAATCGTTTGCTAGGTTGCTCGCTAAGTCTTCGCTAAGTCATCGCTAAGTCGTCTCTAAGTAGTCGCTAAGAAATCGCTAAGAAGTAGAGGCTGTCTTCATGCTGGCTAGCTCGTTATATAGGTTTGCTGGGGGTCTTCGCATCCCCTTAGATCCTCCTTAGGGCCCTTGGTTGGGTAGGGCTATATGCTTCGGTATTGTTCGGGGCATCGATCGGTGGATTTCGGTGATCTTCCCTGATCGCCCCCTCTGGTGTGTCTAGAGGGGGTCCTCTGTATTATTCGAACTGCGGCGCGTGTCGCGCGCCGCGCTTTCCACGGCTCACCTGCAGTTCCGCTGCGCATCTTGCATTTTCCTCTTCATGGGCTCAGGGCAGGGGTGGAGGTCCTTCTCAGAAACGGAGTCCATCCTGTTCGACTCCATGGGCTATGGCAACGGTCGTATCGTTGCAGAGAGGAGTATCCCTCGGGCTTCAGGGTATCTTCTTGCTCACTTCCCGACTCCTCCACCGTCGAGCCCGTCACGCTACCTCGGCGCACAGCCCTTCCGCGAACCTACGGTATTTTAATCCGCCGAAGGGGTGTCTCCTGGGACGCTACTTCAATCAGCCCGCAAGTCTAATCCGTAGAACGGTGAGAGAGAAAAGAACGGGGGGGGGGGGAGATTCTACCATAGCCTATTTCACGCTCCTCGCAAGTACAGCTATCGCGATTGTCCGTGTCGCGCTTCTCGCATGGGTGGTGATCTGCGAGCTAGTCTAACTGAAGCAGGGTGAGGGGGTGAGCAAGCCTTGTGACGTCACCACGTCACACTACATATCGAAGCAATAGTGTTCTAATTCTCCATAAAACGCGATATCGCATCTCATTTCTCTGTCTCATGATAAGATGTAGTATTCAATGCAACTCGTTATGTATATCTCGTCTGCACGTCGAAAGAATGTAAATCCCACTCTTCCTTGCGACGTAATAGAGTTTCTGGATGTCTGCGTATCGATGCAATACAGTTCTAATGCTTCTTTAAACGCGATATCGCATCTGACTTCTATGTTTCATGATAAGAAATAATGTTCATTGCGAAGTGTCATATATACCTCGTATGTACTTCAAAAGAATGTAAATGTGACTATTCCCTGCTAGGAAATAGCGCTTGCAGATGACTAAGTATCGTAGCAATAGAGTTCTAATGCTACTTAAATCGCGTTATCGCATCTCATTGATATGCTTCGTGATAAGATATAATATTCATTGCGAAGTGTCATGCATACCTCGTATTCACAACAAAAGAATGTAAATGCGAAACTTCCTTGCTACGAAATAGCGTTTGCAGATGTCTACGTATCGTAGCAATCGAGTTATAATGTTTCTAAAAACGCGATATCGCAACTCATTTCTATGTTTCATGGTTAGATATAATATTCATTGTAGAGTGTTATGTATACCTCGTATTCACTTCGAAAGAATGAAAAGACGACACTACCTTGCTGTTAAATAGCGTTAGCTGATGTCTACGTATCGTAGCAATAGAGTTCTAATGCCTTTTAAATCGCGATATCGCATCTCACTTCTATGTTTCATGATAAGATATAATATTCATTATGGAGTATTATGTATTCCTCGTATTCACTTCAAAAGAATGTAACTGCTAAACTTACATGCTAGTGAATAGCGTTTGCAGATGTCTACGTATCGTAGCTATGGAGTTCTAATGCTTCTTAAAACGCCATATCGCATCTCACTTCCATGTTTCATGACAAGATACAATATTCATTGCGAAGTGTCATGTATATCTCGTATTCACTTCAGAAGAATGTAAAAGCGGCTCTTTCCTAGCTAGGAAGTAGCGCTTGCAGATGTCTACGTATCGACGTAATGGTGTTCTAATGCTTCTCAAAACGCGATATCGCAACTCATTCCTATGTTTCATGATAAGATGTAATATTCATTGCGAAGTGTCACGTATACCGCGTATTCACTTCAAAAGAATGTAAATGCGACACTTCCTTGGTAGGAAATAGCGTTTGCAGATGTCTACGTATCGTAGCAATAGAGTTCTAGTGCTTCTTAGAACGCAATATCGCTACTTATATCTATGTTTCATGACAAGATATAATATTCATTATGGAGTGTTATGTATACCTCGTATTCACTTCAAAAGAATGTAAATGCTAAACTTCCATGCTAGGGAATAGCGTTTGCAGATGTCTACGTATCGTAGCAATGGAGTTCTAATGCTTCTCAAAACGCGATAACGCATCTTATTCCTATGTTTCATGATAAGATATAATTTTCATTGCGAAGTGTCATGTATACCTCGTATTAACTGCAAAAGAATGTAAATGCTAAACTTCCATGCTAGGGAATAGCGTTTGCAGATGTCTACGTATCGCAGCAATGGAGTTCTAATGCTTCTTAAAACGCCATTTCGCATCTCACTTTTATGTTTCATGACAAGATACAATATTCATTGCGAAGTGTCATGTATATCTCGTACTCACTTCAAAAGAATGTAAATGCGACTCTCCTTGCTAGAAAATAACGTTTGCAGATGTCTACGCATCGTAACAATAGAGTTCTAGTGCTTCTTAAATCGCGATATAGCATCTCACTTCTATGTTTCGAGATAAGATATAATATTCATTGCGAAATGTCATGTATACCTCGTATTAACTGCAAAAGAATTTAAATGCGAAACTTCAATGCTAGGAAATAGCGTTTGCAGATATCTACGTATCGTAGCAATAGAGTTCTAATGCTTCACAAAACGCGATAACACATCTCATACCTATTTTTCATGATAAGATATAATTCTCATTGCGAAGTGTTATGTATACCTCGTATTATCTTCAAAAGAATGTAAATGCGGCACTTCCATGCTAGGAAATAGCGTTTGCAGATGTCTACGTATCGTAGCAATAGAGTTCTAATGCTTCTTAAAACGCGATATCGCATCTCACTTCTATGTTTCATGATAAGATATAATATTCATTATGGAGTATTATGTATTCCTCGTCTTCACTTCAAAAGAATGTAACTGCTAAACTTCCATGCTAGGGAATAGCGTTTGCAGATGTCTACGTATCGACGCAATGGTGTTCTAATGCTTCCCAAAACGCGATATCGCAACTCATTCCTATGTTTCATGATAAGCTATAATATTGATTCCGATGTGTCATGTATATCTCGTATTCACTTCAAAAGAATGTAAATGCTATACTTCCATGCTAAGGAATAGCGTTTGCAGATGTCTACGTATCGTAGCAATAGAGTTCTAATGCTTCTCAAAACGCGATGTCGAAACTCATTCCTATGTTTCATGATAAGATGTAATATTCATTGCGAAGTGTCACGTATACCGCGTATTCACTTCAAAAGAATGTAAATGCGACACTTCCTTGGTAGGAAATAGCGTTTGCAGATGTCTACGTATCGTAGCAATAGAGTTGTAGTGCTTCTTAGAACGCAATATCGCTACTTATATCTATGTTTCATGACAAGATATAATATTCATTATGGAATGTTATGTATTCCTCGTATTCACTTCAAAAGAATGTAAATGCTAAACTTCCATGCTAGGGAATAGCGTTTGCAGATGTCTACGTATCGTAGCAATGGAGTTCTAATGCTTCTCAAAACGCGATAACGCATCTCATTCCTATGTTTCATGATAAGATATAATTCTCATTGCGAAGTGTCATGTATATCTCGTATTCACTTCAAAAGAATGTAATTGCGACTCTCCTTGCTGGGAAATAGCGTTTGCAGATATCTACGTATCGTAGCAATAGAGTTCTAATGCTTCACAAAACGCGATAACGCATCTCATTCCTATGTTTCATGATAAGATATAATTCTCATTGCGAAGTGTCATGTATATCTCGTATTCACTTCAAAAGGATGTAAATGCGACTCTCCTTGCTAGGAAGTAGCGTTTGCAGATGTCTACGTATCGTAGCAATAGAGTTCTAGTGCTTCTCAAAACGCGATATCGCATCTCACTTCTATGTTTCATGATAAGATATAATATTCATTGCGAAGTGTCATGTATACCTCGCACTCACATCACAAGAATGTAAAAGCGGCACTTCCTTCCTAGGAAGTAGGGCTTGCAGATGTCTACGTATCGAAGTAATAGTGTTCTAATGCTTCTCAAAACGCAATATCGCAACTCATTCCTATGTTTCATGATAAGATATAATATTCATTCCGAAGTGTCATGTATATCTCGTATACACTTCAGAAGAATGTAAGTGCGAAACTTCCATGCTAGGAATTAGCGTTTGCAGATGTCTACGTATCGTAGCAATAGAGTTCTAATGCTTCTTAAAACGCGATATCGCATCTCACTTCTATGTTTCATGATAAGATATAATATTCATTGCGACGTGTCATGTATACCTCGTATTAACTGCAAAAGAATGTAAATGCTAAACTTCCATGCTAGGGAATAGCGTTTGCAGATGTCTACGTATCGCAGCAATGGAGTTCTAATGCTTCTTAAAACGCCATATCGCATCTCACTTTTATGTTTCATGACAAGATACAATATTCATTGCGAAGTGTCATGTATATCTCGTATTCACTTCAGAAGAATGTAAATGCGGCACTTTCCTAGTTAGGAAGTAGCGCCTGCAGATGTCTACGTATCGAAGCAATGGTGTTCTAATGCTTCTCAAAACGCGATATCGCAACTCATTCCTATGTTTCATGATAAGCTATAATATTGATTCCGATGTGTCCATGTATATCTCGTATTCACTTCAAAAGAATGTAAATGCTAAACTTGCATGCTAGGCAATAGCGTTTGCAGATGTCTACGTATCGTAGCAATAGAGTTCTAATGCTTCTTAAAACGCCATATCGCATCTCACTTCTATGTTTCATGATAAGATATAATTCTCATTGCGAAGTGTCATGTATATCTCGTATTCAATTCAAAAGAATGTAAATGCGACTCTCCTTGCTAGGAAATAGCGATTGCAGATGTCTACGTATCGTAGCAATAGAGTTCTAGTGCTTCTCAAAACGCGATATCGCATCTCACTTCTATGTTTCATGATAAGATATAATATTCTTTGCGAAGTTTCACGTATACCGCGTATTCACTTCAAAAGAATGTAAATGCGACACTTCCTTGGTAGGAAATAGCGTTTGCAGATGTCTACGTATCGTAGCAATAGAGTTCTAGTGCTTCTTAGAACGCAATATCGCTACTTATTTCTATGTTTCACGATAAGGTGAAATATTCATTGTGGAGTGTTATGTATACCTCGTATTCACTTCAAAAGAATCTAAATGCGACACTTCCTTGCTATTAAATAGCGTTTGCAGATGTCTGCGTATCGTAGCAAAAGTTTTCTAATGCTTCTTAAATCGCGTTACCGCATCTCATTCCTATGTTTCGTGATAAGATACAATATTCATTGCGAAGTGTCCTGTATACGTCGATTTCTCTTGACAAGATGTGAATGTGACACTTCCTTGCTTGGAAGGAACGTTTGCAGATGTCTACGCATCGTAGCAATAGAGTTCTAGTGCTTCTTAAATCGCGATATAGCATCTCACTTCTATGTTTCATGATAAGATATAATATTCATTATGGAGTATTATGTATACCTCGTATTCACTTCAAAAGAATGTAAATGCGACACTTCCATGCTAGGAAATAGCGTTTGCAGATGTCTCCGCATCGAGGCCATAGAGTTCTAAAGCTTCTTAAAACGCGATATCGCATCTCTCTTTTATGTTTCATGATAAGATATAATATTCATTGCAAAGTGTCATGTATACCTCGTATTCTCTCCAAACGATTGTAAATGCAACACTTCCTTCCTAGGAAATAGCTTATTGAGATGTCTACGTATCGTAGCAATACAGTTCTAATGCTACTTAAATTGCGATATCGCATCTCATTTCTATGTTTCGTGATAAGGTATAATATTCATTGCGAAGTGTCATGTACACCTCGTATTCACTACAAAAGAATGTAAATGCGACACTGCCATGCTAGGAAATAGCGTCTGCAGATGTCTACGCGTCGAGGGAAAACAGTTCTAATGCTTCTTAGAACGCGATATCGCATCTCTCTTCTATGTTTCATGATAAGATGTAATATTCATTGCGAAGTGTCATCTATACCGCGTATTCTCTCCAAACGATTGTAAATGCGACACTTCCTTGCTAGGAAATAGCGTTTTCAGATGTCTACGTATCGTAGCAATAGAGTTCTAATGCTACTTAAATCGCGATAACGCATCAAATTTCTATGTTTCATCATAAGGTTTAATATTCATTGTGGAGTGTTATGTATACCTCGTATTCACTTGAAAAGAATGTCAGTACGACACTTGCTTGCTAGGAAGTAGCGGTCGCAGATGTCTACGTACCGAAGCAATAGTGTTCTAATTCTTCTTAAAACGCGGTATCGCCCCGCATTTCTATGTTTCATGACAAGATATAATATTCATTGTGCAGTGTTATGTATACCTCATATTCACTTCAAAAGAATGAAAATGCGACACTTCCTTGCTAGGAGATAGCGTTTGCAGATGTTTACGTATCCAAGCAATAGAGTTCTAATGCTTCTTAAAACGAGATATCGCATCTCATTTCTATGTTTCAAGAAAAGATACAATATTCATTGCGAAGTGTTATGTATACCTCGCATACACTTCAAAAGAATGTAAATTCCACACCTCCTTTCTAGGAAATGCGTTTCCAGATGTCTACGTATCGAAGCTACACAGTTCTTATGCTTCTTAAAAAGCGTTATCGCATCGCAGTTCTATGATTCATGATAAGATATATTTATTCATTGCGAAATATTATGTATACCTCGTCTACATTTCCAAAGAATGTAAATGCAATACATCCTTGCTAGGAAATATCGTTTCCAGATGCCAACATATGGAAGCAATAGAGTTGTATTGCTTCTCAAAACGCGATAACGCATTTCAGTTTTGTGTTTCACGATAAGATATAATATTCATTGCGAAGTGTTAGGTATACCTCGAATACACTTCAAAAGAATGTAAATGCCACACTTCCTTGCTAGGAAATGCGTTTTCAGGTTTCTACTTATCGAAGCAATAGAGTTCCGATGCTTTTTAAAACGCGATATCGCGTCTCATTTCTATGTTTCATGATAAGATATAATATTCATTGCGGAATGTCATGTAAACCTTGTATTAACTTCAAATGAATGTAAATGCGACACTTCATTCCTAGGAAATAGCGTTTGCACATGTCTACGTAACGAAGCAATAGAGTTCTAATGCTTCTTAAAACGGGATACCGTATCTCATTATAATGTTTCGTGATAAGGAATAATATTCATTTCGAAGTGTCACGAATACCTCGCATTCACTTGAAAGGAATGTAAATGCGATACTTCCTTGCTCGGAAGAAGCGTTTGCAGATGCCTACGTATCGAAGCAAGAGAGTTCTAATTCTTCCTAAATCGCGATATCGCATTTCATTTCTATGTTTCATGATAAGACATAATACTCATTGCAGAGTGTTACGTATACCTCGTATACACTTCAAATGAATGTAAGTGCGACACTTCGCTGCTACGTAGTAGCGTTTGCAGTTGTCTAGGTATCGAAGCAATAGAGTTCTGATGCTGCTTATAAATCGATATCGCATCTCATTTCTATGTTTCATGATAAGATATGATATTCTTTGCAGAGTGTTGTGTATACCTCGTATACACTTCAAATGAATGTAAATACCACTCTTCCTTGCTGGGAAATACCGTTTGCAGATGTCTACGTATCGTAGCAATAGAGTTCTAATGCTACTTAAATCGCGATATCGCATCTCATTTCTATGCTTCGTGATAAGATATAATATTCATTGCGAAGTGTCATGTATACCTCGTATTCACTTCAAAAGAATGTAAATGCGACTCTCCTTGCTAGAAAATAACGTTTGCAGATGTCTACGCATCGTAGCAATAGAGTTCTAGTGCTTCTTATATCGCGATATAGCATCTCACTTCTATGTTTCGAGATAAGATATAATATTCATTGCGAAATGTCATGTATACCTCGTATTAACTGCAAAAGAATTTAAATGCGAAACTTCAATGCTAGGAAATAGCGTTTGCAGATATCTACGTATCGTAGCAATAGAGTTCTAATGCTTCACAAAACGCGATAACACATCTCATACCTATGCTTCATGATAAGATATAATTCTCATTGCGAAGTGTTATGTATACCTCGTATTATCTTCAAAAGAATGTAAATGCGGCACTTCCATGCTAGGAAATAGCGTTTGCAGATGTCTACGTATCGTAGCAATAGAGTTCTAATGCTTCTTAAAACGCGATATCGCATCTCACTTCTATGTTTCATGATAAGATATAATATTCATTATGGAGTATTATGTATTCCTCGTCTTCACTTCAAAAGAATGTAACTGCTAAACTTCCATGCTAGGGAATAGCGTTTGCAGATGTCTACGTATCGTAGCTATGGAGTTCTAATGCTTCTTAAAACGCCATGTCGCATCTCACTTCCATGTTTCATGATAAGATACAATATTCATTGCGAAGTGTCATGTATATCTCGTATTCACTTCAGAAGAATGTAAAAGCGGCACTTTCCTAGGTAGGAAGTAGCGCTTGCAGATGTCTACGTATCGACGCAATGGTGTTCTAATGCTTCCCAAAACGCGATATCGCAACTCATTCCTATGTTTCATGATAAGCTATAATATTGATTCCGATGTGTCATGTATATCTCGTATTCACTTCAAAAGAATGTAAATGCTAAACTTCCATGCTAGGGAATAGCGTTTGCAGATGTCTACGTATCGTAGCAATAGAGTTCTAATGCTTCTCAAAACGCGATGTCGAAACTCATTCCTATGTTTCATGATAAGATGTAATATTCATTGCGAAGTGTCACGTATACCGCGTATTCACTTCAAAAGAATGTAAATGCGACTCTCCTTGCTGGGAAATAGCGTTTGCAGATATCTACGTATCGTAGCAATAGAGTTCTAATGCTTCACAAAACGCGATAACGCATCTCATTCCTATGTTTCATGATAAGATATAATTCTCATTGCGAAGTGTCATGTATATCTCGTATTCACTTCAAAAGGATGTAAATGCGACTCTCCTTGCTAGGAAGTAGCGTTTGCAGATGTCTACGTATCGTAGCAATAGAGTTCTAGTGCTTCTCAAAACGCGATATCGCATCTCACTTCTATGTTTCATGATAGGATATAATATTCATTGCGAAGTGTCATGTATACCTCGCACTCACATCACAAGAATGTAAAAGCGGCACTTCCTTCCTAGGAAGTAGGGCTTGCAGATGTCTACGTATCGAAGCAATAGTGTTCTAATGCTTCTCAAAACGCAATATCGCAACTCATTCCTATGTTTCATGATAAGATATAATATTCATTCCGAAGTGTCATGTATATCTCGTATACACTTCAGAAGAATGTAAGTGCGAAACTTCCATGCTAGGAATTAGCGTTTGCAGATGTCTACGTATCGTAGCAATGGAGTTCTAGTGCTTCTTAAAACGCGATGTCGCATCTCACTTCTATGTTTCATGATAAGATATAATATTCATTGCGACGTGTCATGTATACCTCGTATTAACTGCAAAAGAATGTAAATGCTAAACTTCCATGCTAGGGAATAGCGTTTGCAGATGTCTACGTATCGCAGCAATGGAGTTCTAATGCTTCTTAAAACGCCATATCGCATCTCACTTTTATGTTTCATGACAAGATACAATATTCATTGCGAAGTGTCATGTATATCTCGTATTCACTTCAGAAGAATGTAAAAGCGGCACTTTCTTAGTTAGGAAGTAGCGCCTGCAGATGTCTACGTATCGAAGCAATGGTGTTCTAATGCTTCTCAAAACGCGATATCGCAACTCATTCCTATGTTTCATGATAAGCTATAATATTGATTCCGATGTGTCATGTATATCTCGTATTCACTTCAAAAGAATGTAAATGCGACTCTCCTTGCTAGGAAATAGCGTTTGCAGATGTCTACGTATCGTAGCAATAGAGTTCTAGTGCTTCTCAAAACGCGATATCGCATCTCACTTCTATGTTTCATGATAAGATATAATATTCTTTGCGAAGTGTCACGTATACCGCGTATTCACTTCAAAAGAATGTAAATGCGACACTTCCTTGGTAGGAAATAGCGTTTGCAGATGTCTACGTATCGTAGCAATAGAGTTCTAGTGCTTCTTAGAACGCAATATCGCTACTTATTTCTATGTTTCATGATAAGGTGAAATATTCATTGTGGAGTGTTATGTATACCTCGTATTCACTTCAAAAGAATCTAAATGCGACACTTCCTTGCTATTAAATAGCGTTTGCAGATGTCTGCGTATCGTAGCAAAAGTTTTCTAATGCTTCTTAAATCGCGTTACCGCATCTCATTCCTATGTTTCGTGATAAGATACAATATTCATTGCGAAGTGTGCTGTATACGTCGATTTCTCTTGACAAGAATGTGAATGTGACACTTCCTTGCTTGGAAGGAACGTTTGCAGATGTCTACGCATCGTAGCAATAGAGTTCTAGTGCTTCTTAAATCGCGATATAGCATCTCACTTCTATGTTTCGAGGTAAGACATAATATTCATTGCGAAATGTCATGTGCACCTCGTATTAACTGCAAAAGAATGTAAATGCGACACTTCCATGCTAGGAAATAGCGTTTGCAGATGTCTACGTATCGTAGCAATAGAGTTCTAATGCTTCTCAGAACGCGATATCGCATCTCATTTCTATGCTTCATGATAAGATATAATATTCATTGCGATGTGTCATGTGTACCTAGTATTCACTCCAAACAACTGTAAATGCGACACTTCCTTGCTAGGAAATAGCGTATTCAGATGTCTACGTATCGTAGCAATAGAGTTCTAATGCTACTTAAATCGCGATATCGCATCTCATTTCTATGCTTCGTGATAAGATATAATTTCATTGCGAAGTGTCATGTATACCTCGTATTCACTTCAAAAGAATGTAAATGCGACTATTGCTTGCTAGGAAATAGCGTTTTCAGATGTCTACGTATCGTAGCAATAGAGTTCTAGTGCTTCTCAAAACGCGATATCGCATCTCACTTCTATGTTTCATGATAAGATATAATATTCTTTGAGAAGTGTCACGTATACCGCGTATTCACTTCAAAAGAATGTAAGTGCGACACTTCCATGCTAGGAAATGGCGTTTGCTGATGTCTCCGCATCGATGCCATAGAGTTCTAATGCTTCTTAAAACGCGATATCGCATCTCTCTTCTATGTTTCATGATAAGATATAATATTCATTGCGAAGTGTCACGTATACCTCGCATTCACTTCAAAAGAATGTAAATGCGATTACTGTTTGCTAGGAAATAGCATTTGCAGATGCCTACGTGTCGTAGCAATAGAGTTCTAATGCTACTTAAGTCACGATATGACACCTCATTTACATGTTTAGATCGCGATATCGCATCTCATTTCTATGTTTGGTGATAAATCATAATATTCATTCGGAAGTGCCATGTATACCTCGAATTCACTTCAAAAGAATGTAAATGCGACACTTCCATACTAGGAAATAGCGTTTGCAGATATCTCCGCATCGAGGCAATAGGGTTCTAATGCTTCTTAAGACGCGATATCGCATCTCACTTTTATGTTACATGATAAGATATAATATTCATTGCGAAGTGTCATGTATACCTCGTATTCACTCCAAACGAATGTAAATGCGACACTTCCTTGCTAGGAAATGGAGTATTCAGATGTCTACGTATCGTGGCAATAGAGTTCTAATGCTTCTTAAATCGTGATATCGCATCTCATTTCTATGTTTCGTGATAAGATATAATATTCACTGCGAAGTGTCATGTATACCTCGTATTCACTTCAAAAGAATGTAAATGCGACTATTCCTTGCCAGGGCATAGCGTTTGCAGATGCCTAGGCATCGTAGCAATACAGTTCTAACGCTTCTTAGATCGCGATATCGAATCTCATTTCTATGCTTCATGATAAGATATAATATTCATTGCGGAGTGTCATGTATACCTAGTATTCACTCCAAACAAATGTAAATGCGACACTTCCTTGCTAGGAAATAGCGTTTGCTGATGTCTCCGCATCGATGCCATAGAGTTCTAATGCTTCTTAAAACGCGATATCGCATCTCTCTTCTATGTTTCATGATGAGATATAATATTCATTGCGAAGTGTCACGTATACCTCGCATTCACTTCAAAAGAATGTAAATGCGATTACTGTTTGCTAGGAAATAGCATTTGCAGATGCCTACGTGTCGTAGCAATAGAGTTCTAATGCTACTTAAGTCACGATATGACACCTCATTTACATGTTTAGATCGCGATATCGCATCTCATTTCTATGTTTGGTGATAAATCATAATATTCATTCGGAAGTGCCATGTATACCTCGAATTCACTTCAAAAGAATGTAAATGCGACACTTCCATACTAGGAAATAGCGTTTGCAGATATCTCCGCATCGAGGCAATAGGGTTCTAATGCTTCTTAAGACGCGATATCGCATCTCACTTTTATGTTACATGATAAGATATAATATTCATTGCGAAGTGTCATGTATACCTCGTATTCACTCCAAACGAATGTAAATGCGACACTTCCTTGCTAGGAAATGGAGTATTCAGATGTCTACGTATCGTGGCAATAGAGTTCTAATGCTTCTTAAATCGTGATATCGCATCTCATTTCTATGTTTCGTGATAAGATATAATATTCACTGCGAAGTGTCATGTATACCTCGTATTCACTTCAAAAGAATGTAAATGCGACTATTCCTTGCCAGGGCATAGCGTTTGCAGATGCCTAGGCATCGTAGCAATACAGTTCTAACGCTTCTTAGATCGCGATATCGAATCTCATTTCTATGCTTCATGATAAGATATAATATTCATTGCGGAGTGTCATGTATACCTAGTATTCACTCCAAACAAATGTAAATGCGACACTTCCTTGCTAGGAAATAGCGTATTCAGATGTCTACGTATCGTAGCAATAGAGTTCTAATGCTACTAAAATCGCGATATCGCATTTCATTTCTATGTTTCGCGATAGGATATAATATTCACTGCGAAGTGTCATGTATACCTCGTATTCACTTCAAAAGAATGTAAATGCGAATATTGCATGCTAGGAAATAGCGTTTTCAGATGTCTACGTATCGTAGCAATAGCGATCTAATGCTTCTTAGTTCGCGATATCGCATCTCATTTCTATGTTTCGTGATAAGTTATAATATACATTCCGATGTGTCACGTAAACCTCGAATTCACATCAAAAGAATGTAGATGCGACTATTGCTTGCTAGGAAATAGCGTTTGCAGTTGTCTACGTATCGTAGCAATAGAGTTCTAATGCTTCTCAAAACGCGATATCGCATCTCATTTCTATGTTTCCTGATAAGATATAATATTCATTCCGAAGTGTCATGTAAACCTCGAATTCAATTCAAAAGAATGTAAATGCGACTATTGCTTGCTAGGAAATAGCGTTTGCAGATGTCTACGTATCGTAGCAATAGCGTCCTAATGCTCCTTAGATCGCGATATCGCATCTCATTTCTGTGTTTCGTGATAAGTTATAATATTCATTCCGAAGTGTCATGTAAACCTCGAATTCACTTAAAAAGAATGTAAATGCGACTATTGCTTGCTAGGAAATAGCGTTTGCAGATGTCTACGTATCGAAGCATTAGAGTTCTAATGCGTCTTAAAACGCGATATCGCGTCCCATTAATATGTTTCACTATATGATATAAAATTCATTGTGAAGTGTTATGTATACCTCGTCTACACATCAAAAGAATGTAAATACCACATTTCCTTCCTAGGAAATAGCGTTTCCAGATTTCTACGTATCGAAGCAATCGAGTTCTAATGCTCCTTAAAACGCGAAATCGCATCTCATTTCTATGTCTCATGATAAGATATAATATGCACTGCGAAGTGTTATGTATTCCTCGTCCAAACTTCAAATGAATGTAAATGCGACACTTCCTTTCTTGGAAATTGCGCTTCCAGATATCCATGTATCAAAACAATAGAGTTCAAATGCTTCTTAAAACGCGATATCGCATCAAATTTCTATGTTTCATCATAAGATATAATATTCATTGTGGAGTGTTATGTATACCTCGTATTCACTTGAAAAGAATGTCAGTACGACACTTGCTTGCTAGGAAGTAGCGGTCGCAGATGTCTACGTACCGTAGCAATAGTGTTCTAATTCTTCTTCAAACGCGGTATCGCCCCGCATTTCTATATTTCATGACAAGATATAATATTCATTGTGCAGTGTTATGTATACCTCATATTCACTTCAAAAGAATGAAAATGCGACACTTCCTTGCTAGGAAAAAGCGTTTGCAGATGTCTACGTATCCAAGCAATAGAGTTCTAATGCTTTTTAAAACGAGATATCGCATCTCATTTCTATGTTTCAAGAAAAGATACAATATTCATTGCGAAGTGTTATGTATACCTCGTCTACATTTCCAAAGAATGTAAATGCAACACATCCTTGCTAGGAAATATCGTTTCCAGATGCCTACATATCGAAGCAATAGAGTTGTATTGCTTCTCAAAACGCGATAACGCATTTCAGTTTTGTGTTTCACGATAAGATATAATATTCATTGCGAAGTGTTAGGTATACCTCGAATACACTTCAAAAGAATGTAAATGCCACACTTCCTTGCTAGGAAATGCGTTTTCAGGTTTCTACGTATCGAAGCAATAGAGTTCTGATGCTTCTTAAAACGCGATATCGCGTCTCATTTCTATGTTTCATGATAGGATATAATGTTCATTGCGGAGTGTCATGTATACCTTGTATTAACTTCAAATGATTGTAAATGCGACACTTCATTCCTAGGAAATAGCGTTTGCACATGTCTACGTAACGAAGCAATAGAGTTCTAATGCTTCTTAAAACGGGATACCGTATCTCATTATAATGTTTCGTGATAAGGAATAATATTCATTTCGATGTGTCACGTATACCTCGCATTCACTTGAAAGGAATGTAAATGCGATACTTCCTTGCTCGGAAGTAGCGTTTGCAGATGCCTACGTATCGAAGCAAGAGAGTTCTAATGCTTCCTAAATCGCGATATCGCATCTCATTTCTATGTTTCATGATAAGACATAATACTCATTGCAGAGTGTTACGTATACCTCGTATACACTTCAAATGAATGTAAGTGCGACACTTCGTTGCTACGTAGTAGCGTTTGCAGTTGTCTAGGTATCGAAGCAATAGAGTTCTGATGCTGCTTATAAATCGATATCGCATCTCATTTCTATGTTTCATGATAAGATATGATATTCTTTGCAGAGTGTTGTGTATACCTCGTATACACTTCAAATGAATGTAAATGCCACTCTTCCTTGCTGGGAAATACCGTTTGCAGATATCTAAGTATCGAAGCAATAGAGTTCTAATGCTTCTCAAAACGCCATATCGCATCTGATTTCTGTGTTTCATGATATGATACAATATTCATTGCGAAGTGTCATGTATACCTCGGATGCACTTCAAATGATTGTAAATGCGACACTTCCTTGCTAGAAAATAGCGTTTGCAGATGTCTAAGTATCGAAGCAATAGTGTTCTAATGTAACGTAAAACGCGATATCGCATCTCATTTCTATGTTTCATGATAAGATATAATATTCATTGCGAAGTCTTATATATACCTCGCATACACTTGATATGAATGTAAGTGCGACACTTCCGTGCTACGAAATAGCATTTGCAGATGTCTACGTATCTAAACAATAGAGTTCTAATGCTTCTTAATACGCCATATCGCATCTCATTTCTATGTCTCATGATAAGATATAATATTCATTTCGGAGTGTTATGTATATCTCGTCTACACTTCAGAAGCATGTAAATGCCAAACTATCTTGCCACGGAATAGTAATTCTAGATGTCTACGGTAACGTCAGGCGTGACGCCTGCCACCCTCCGGCGTGCTCCAGGTCCAGCAACCGCTCATCCGTCAGCATCTGCAACCGCAGCATACGTGCGAGGACCGCACGGTTTCCCGGCGCCTCAGGACGAGGAGACAGAGCTACAAGGACGTAGAGTACAGCAGCACGTACCCACATACTTACCCTCCATACGTGTAACCTTAGGTTAAGCACGCTACACGACTGTGTATATACACACTACAACACACACGTCGAATTCTAAGTTCGATTAGAGATAATCTGCGATGCGCTCGCGCGCACACTCGACACTCGCGGCTCGCGCTCAACGTGAGCCGCACCCCACTCCGACCGGCCGCCCCATCACGAGGGCCGAGTGGCCGCCCTACTCCACCGTCTGCCCCACCGCGAAGGCCCAGAGACTCGCGCGCGGCGCGACCCGCGGAGGTGGCGAACGTGCTTCCGATACGAGACTTCTAATCCGAACGCCGAACCGAGCAGATCGAATCTGCCTCCGTTGTATCCTGCAGCGAGCTACCAGCTCCAATGCAGTCGTTTCTATTCCATCTCCCATAGAGAAGTCTTTATTATAACTTAGTCTCATCTCTATTTCATTTTGTACTCATATTTAGTAACATAGTCTTAGTGTTTGTATTAGGATAGTATTCATAGAATATACACTAATTTTTCCCGATTCGATGTCTCTTTATTATACTACAATCTCCTTCGTCTCTATTCCACGGGTACGCTCGCGTATTATTACTATTTCGCACTATTTCATCTGCGACCGTCTTGAAGCTGGACGGTTAGAGCGCACCAACGCTTAGCCGCTCTTACTTCACCTCTGCCGTAACAAGGGTGTCTTGAACTAAGGTCGATCCCGGTAAGGTAGAGCGAACCAGCGCTTAGGCGTGCCGTCGTCCTCCTGTGTGCAAGTACCCACGATGAACTCTGAGCTTTCTATGAAGCGTACTCGACGCGCGGGGAGGAAAGAGTTCCTACGTCGTCTCGTCCGCTAATACGTGGGCAGTGCCTCATGCCCTTTTATGTCTCATGATAAGATGTAATATTCAATGAAACGGGTTAATTATCAACAGTTCAAAAGAATGTAAAGCCCACTCTTCCTTGCTACGTAATAGCGTCCCTAAATGTCTACATATCGAAGTAATAGAGTTCTAACGCTTCATGAAATGCGATATGGCATTTCGTTTCTATGTCTCATGATAAGATGTACTATCAACGCTACGTGCTTTGTATATCTAACACATCAAACGGATGTAAATCCTACACTTCCATGTTACGGAATAGCGTTCCTTGATGTTTACGTATCGAAGAAGTATTGTTCTATTCCTTTATAGAACGCGATATCGCATCTCACTTCTATGTCCCATGATAAGATGTAACATTCAATGGAACTCTTTAAGTATATCACGTCTACACTTAAGAAGAATGTAAATGCCACACTTCCTTGCTACGGAATAGCTTTCCTAGATGTCTATGTATCGAAGCAATACAGCTCTAGTCCATCGTATAACGTGATATCGCATCTCATTTCAATTTTTCATGATATGATGTAATTCAATGCAACACGTAATGTACATCCCGTCAACACTTGCCCAAGCTAGTCCGAGCCACATTCATAGAGGAAAATTGAATGATACTGAGGCTGGCAGTCTGCATCATCTACAAATTTGGCCAAACCAATCCATCCTAATTCAAAAAGGGTCAGAGTGAGCGAATCGCGTACACGAAGTGAGTTCGCCTCCCCGTGGTTCCCCGTGGGTACTCCGGCGGTTAAGATTCGTCCCCACCAACGGAGTAGCTAAAGGACGCACCCGCGGGAAAGGCGCCGCGGCACATCTGGATTCTTCAATCGCCCGTTTCAGTGAGGTGGGTGTAACTGGTTGGAAGATGGTAGATTCAGTCTAGGTATACCAGTCTGGGCCAGGAACCACGCCCGATCACCGGCCTGGTGCAGGGTAAATAATATCTTGTAAACACTTCAAAAGAATGTAAAGCACCACACATCATTGCTACGGAATGGAGTATTAGATGTCTACATATCGAAACAATAGAGTTCTAATGCCTCATGAAACACGATATCTCATATCACTTCTATGTCTCATGAGAAGATGTAACATCAATGCAACGCGTTATGTATATCTCGTCAGCACTTCAATCGAATGGAAGTGCCACACTTCCTTGCGACGGAATAGCGCTTCTCGATGTCTACATATGGAAGAAATAGAGTTCTAATGATTACTAAAACGCGATATGGCATCTCATTTCTATGACTCATGATAAGATGCAATATTCAATGCAGCACGTTATGTACATCTCGTCAACACTTCAAGAGAATGTAAATCCCACACATCCTTGCGGTCGATGAGCGTTTCCATACGTCTACGTATCGAAGCAATACAGTTCTAATTCTTTATAAAACCGGATATCGCAAATCATTTCGATGTTTCATGGCCTGATGCAACTCAATGCAACGCGTTATGTATTTATTGTCGATAATTCTAAAGAATGTAAATGCAACGCCTCCTAGCTCCGGAACAGAGTTCCTAGGTGCCTATGTTTCGAAGCAATAGAATTCAAACCCTTTATGAAGCGCGATATCGCACATCATTTCTATGTCTCACGATAGGATGTAATATTCAGTGCAACGCGTTATGTATGTCTCGTCTACACCTCTAGAGAATGTAAATGTCGTCCTTCCTTGCTACGCATCAGGGTTACTAGATGTCTACGTATCGAAGCAATAGTGTTCTAACTCTTCATAGAACGCCATGTCGCATCTCATTTCTATGTCTCATCATAAGATGTAATATTCAATGCAATGCGTTATGTGTACCTCGTCTGCACTTCAAAAGAATGTAAATGCGACTCTACCTTGCAACGGAATAGTGCTTCCAGGTGTCTACGAATCGAAGCAGTACAGTTCCAATTCTTCATAAAACGCGATTTCGTATCTCAAATCTATGGTTCACGTTATGATGTAATTCAATGCAACGCGTTATGTATTTTTCGTCATTACTTCAAGAGAATGTAAATTCCACGCTTCCTAGCGACGGAATAGCGTTACTAGATGTCAAGTAATCGAAGCAATAGAGTTATAATGCTTGGTAAAACGCGATATCGCACCTAGATGTCCACGTATCGAAGCAATAGATATATTTACGAAATTACTTAAAACGTCTTAATCTCAAAAATAGCCTTTTCATCACAAACGTGTAATAAATAAAGTCTTCGAAGGCCCCACGTTTTATTTGTTCCATCGGTCGGAACATGTTCTCCCCGTTGAGAGACCGTGACGATCAATCTAAATCGGTTTGATCTGAATATCGCCTCGACGTCGATGGTTCACGCTATCGTCTGGGATGTGGGCAGCTCCGCTAACTGCTTGACGTTGCGATTGTAGACCCCCTGGCTGGTCCGTACGGTGACCGTTCGGGTGATCTTGTCTGGACCTGGGTGCACCTCTTCGACTCGACCGCAGTGCCACTGCAAAGGCAGGACGTAGTCATCCCTTAAGACTACGAGGGATCTTTTCTTGATCTCGTGGAAGCCCTTGGTCCATTTTTTTCGCTCGTTCAGATGGTGGATATACTCCTTGTGCCACCTGGTTCAAAATTCCTGCTGGACGTTCTGGATATGTTGCTAGTGTGACAATCAGTTACGAGGAGTATCGCTGAAATCAGTCTCGGGCAAACTACGTGCCGATCAGGAAGTGGGTCGGAGTTAGGGACCATTAGGATCGGATGATAATGGAGTAAGCGGGCGGGAGTTTAGGATCACTTCGATTTCGATCGCGAACGTATTGAACTATTCGAATGTAACCCGTATCTTCCCCGACGACTCGTTTGACGTGGTGTTTAAACGATTTCACAGCTGCCTCCCAAAGGCCGCCGAAATTGGGAGAAGGAGCTGGCATGAAATGCCATGATATTCCCTTGCCCGTGAGGAAGTGTCTTACCTTATCGTCCGTTTGCAGTTTTTGGTACAGTGCGCTTAATTCGTTATTCACTCCAACGAAATTTTGTCCCGTTGTCGGAATAAATGTTCCGACAGATGCCCCTACGACCGATGAAGCGTTTCAATGCCGCGATGAACGCTTCGGTAGTCATGTCACCGACGATCTCAAGATAGACCGCTCTCGTTGCAAAGCACACAAACACTGCTACTATATAAAAAGGACCGCAATAATCTGTTCCGCAATTATAAAGGGATCGGCATTCGGATTCGCGTGACGCAGGTAGAGTGCCCATTACGTATTTCACGGCCGGTGGTTTTACGCGGAAGCACCAGATGTATTTCTTACCATCAATGGGCCAATACCTCTGCCTTAGTGTCGCCAGCGTGGTATTGATACCCGAATGATGTCCCTCTAAATGCGTGTGACGAATGATCAGATCGGTGATGTGATGCGATCTTGGAAGCAGGATCGGATGTTTCTGTCCGCAGGGAATGTTTGCGTTTTGTAGTCGACCGCCTACCTGTAGAATTCCCGTTTCGTCTAAGAATGGCTGCAGCGAGAGCCGGTTACTGTTTGGATGCAGCTCTGTACCGTTCTTCAAATTTCGGATCTCTTTTTCGAACGCGAAGGCTTTCACGAGCCTCAAGATCCGATCATTAGCGTCGTGGACCTCTCGTACGGTTAGAGGTCCTGTGTTACAATGATTTTTGCGAAATCGGAGGCAATACGCGACGGTCCACCTTAATTTCGCGATGTCTGAATAGCGGCCGAGAATTTCGTTGCTACGGATGGTCGTTGCCAAGCATGTATGGGATGAATATCGGGTATTTCCAAATCGAGGTTGAACGTAGATTTCGGCCAATCCCTTTTATCGTCGGCAAACCACGATGGTCCATGACGTCAGATGGAGGGCTTCAAGAATTCCGCCGGTGTTTGTCCTCTCTATATGAGGTCCGCTGGATTGTCGTTTGACCTGACGTGCCGCTATCGGTCCTCGTTTGAATTTCGGCCACTCTATTTGCCACGAATGTTCTTAGCGTGGCTGGTTCGAGTTGCAGCCAATTTAAAACTATCGTGGAATGCGTCCAGAAGTTAATCGAGTCGAATCGGCGTGCATTATTATCTCGGACGTTAGACAATAATGACGTCAGTAGCACCGCACCGCAAAGTTCGAGACGTGCGAGGTTGACAACTTTTACTGGTGCTACCCGAAATTTCGCGCATAATAGTCCCGTTTTAATTCGTCCGCGATTGTCGACTGAAAGTAGATACACGCACGCTCCGTATGCTCGTTCGCTCGCGTCGCAGAACCTGTGTAATTCCACCCTTCGCACCTTCGATTGGCATACGTGTCACTCGAAGAATGTTTCGTTATATAACTGCATTTCCTTCACGTACGTGGACCATTCTGTATGGAGGATAGTTGGTAGCGATTCGTCCCAGGCCAATTGCAGTTTCCAAAGGTGTTGCATAAATATTTTTGCCGTTATTATTACTGGCGCCAGTAAACCTAACGGGTCGAATATTTTTGTCATGGTGGATAAGATCGTGCGTTTGGTGATCCTCGTATCGATGTTTGGATCCACGGAATAGATGATTCGGTCGTTCTACGCGTGCCACGAAACGCCAAGAGCTTTCATTGTGGCGTCTCCAAAATACTTTGGGTGAATTTCGCCTTCCGGAAGTCCTACTAAAAGTTTCAGTTCGTTCGAGACCCATTGCTGAATGTGGAGGTTGCCGCCGTTAAGTAGCTTTATTACCTGGTCCCGTAGTTGTCTAGCGTCTTCGTAATTATCTGTGCCAGTTAGGAGATCGTCGACGTATAGATCTCGCTGGAGCACGGTCGATGCGAAAGGAGCATTCACCTTTTCGTCGTCCGCTAGCTGATGAATATACCTGATGACGAGGAAAGGCGCTGAAGATAGTCCGAACGCGATCGTGTTCAGCTCGTACGTTTTCACCTTTCCCTTGTTATCTCGTCACAATATCGGCTGGTATCGGCGGTCTTCCGGTCTTACGAGGAACTGCCGATACATCTTCTCGATATGACTCCGGTTAAGACATAGATGTGTTGACGGAACCTTATGAGAAAAGCGAATATGTCGTCCTGTATCGTTGTTCCTGCCAAAAGCGTATCGTTCAATGTCAGTCTACTGCTCGATCTTGCAGATCCATCGAAGACGACGCGAACCTTCGTTGTTGAGCTGGACAGTTTGATGACGGCGTAGTGGATGAGGTAGAAGCCATCCGAATCGCGTGGCCCTACCTGGCTCATGTGTCCCATCTCGAGATATTCCTCGGTGACGGTGGAGTATTCTCGTTTCAGCTCTGGATCTTTCATGAATTTTCGTTCGAGCGAAAGAAGAAGGTTGAGGGCGCGCGACCGAGTTTCGCCTAACTGCATCTTCTTTTCACTGAACGGCAGTGCGACAATGTAACGACCGGTTTGTGTCTGTTTAACGTGGTCGTGAAAATACTGCTCGCATTCCTGCTTCGCGGAAAATAGCTGTCGTACGTGTGGACCCTCTACTAGCACCCAGAATTTTTGAAGTTCGAAATTCAGGGTTGTAACGAACGTTTGATGTCTCCTCCACGACGCCGATGTAGATACGCTCCTCCCGGTGATCCGTCCAAATTGGGTCCTTTGGAGGATTAATTCAGAATCGTTGCGAAAAGAAAGCTTGTACTGGCCGATGATAAGGGATGATAAAGCGGGGCCGGTGCCGATTAACATATCCACATTTGCCGGTCGATGAAATTGTGAATCTCCTAGTTTTACGTTTGCTGGAGTCGGAATTCACATTCTGTTGTTGGTTGCAAACAAGTCGTCCTCTGGTTCTGCAGCGTATACAATTCAATACAATGTAAATGCCACACTTGCTACGGAACAGGGTTTCTAGATGTCTACATATCGGAGCAATGGAGTTCTAATGCTTCATAGAAAGCAATATGGCTTATCAATTCTATGTCTCATGATAAGATGTAATCTTCAATGCAACGCGTTTTGTATATCTCGTCAACACTTCAAAAGAATATAAATCCCACACTTCCATGCTACGTAAAGCGTTTCTAGATGTATACGTTTCGAAGCAACAGAGATCTAATGCTTCATTTAATGCGATATCGCATCTCATTTCTATGCTTCAGGATAAGATATAATATAAATTGCGAAGTGTCATGTATACCTCGTATTCACTTCAACGGAATGTAAATGCGACACTTCCTTTCTAGGAAATAGCGTTTGCAGATGTCTATGTATCGTAGCAATAGAGTTCTAATGCTTCTTAAAACTGGATATCGCGTCTCATTACTATGTTTCATAATAAGACATAATATTCATTGCGACGTGTCATGTATTCCTCGTCTACACTTCAAATGGATGTAAATGCGACACTTCCTTGCTAGGAAATAGCGTTAGCAGATGTCTACTTATCGAAGCAATAGAGTTCTAATGCTTCTTAAAATGCGGCATTGCATCTCATTTCTATGTTTCGTGATAAGATATAATATTCAATATGCAGTGTTATGTATTCGTCGTCTACACATTAAAGGAATGTAAATGCGACACTTCCTTGCTAGGATATAGCGTTTCTAGATGTCTACGTATTGAAGCTATGTACATCTAATTCTACATAAAACGCGAAGTTGCATCTCATTTTTATGTCTCATGATAATATGTAATGTCACGTCTCGGATCGCGGATAACTAACCGCTAGCCGGAGAGATACGCAGCCAAAAGCGGTTCGGATCGCACAGTTGCGTCAAAGTCCGGACACATTTTGCTCGCAAAACACGGATCGAAAAGGCGCGGACAAAGTTAAGATAACGTTGACTTACCTTTGGTGTCTTGATAGCTACTAATATTCAATATCCTTGCTGCAAGTATCGTCGTCGGTCCGGATCGTCCTCGAGTATGGTTCCTGCGTACGGGCTGTTGTGCGGAATCGTCAGCGGGATGAGTACCGTGGTAGCCTACTCTCCAGTGCGGATCGGCGATGGATACGGCGGTGCGGGACGGCTGTTCGGCCGGTATGTAGCGAAAGAAGAGACGGTGCAGTGATATATGCACGTGTCGACGGTTGCACAAATGTATTTGCGCACCTGTGATCGTAAGAAGTTTATCCCTCCCTTGCGGCGAGTTCGTTTGGATGTACCGGAACGGCGCATTCGAGTCGGATGCCAAACGTCCAGATACGTGTACACTAAGCGGTGGTCCGCTCTAGATTACCGCTCCAGGAATATGGAAAATCGTGCGTCTTTGCTCTAGTCTCGATGTGGGTCGATGCAGCTAAGCGGTGGTCCGTTCTAACTGGTCGATTACCGAGTTTGACTAAAGGTTAGAGCGAGTGAATGATCTCCAAGACGCGTGGACTCGTGGAAGACTTCGTAATAGAGAATTTATAATAATAGTAAAACAAGAAATGGTTGGAATAATGAGAATTGTAAGTACTGGTAAAATAAAGTATTTTCAAAATAAGACTACGTTTACACTGTTACTTCCCTATGCAAAAGTTGAATAAGTACTAGGATTCGATAATTTTAGAATATATTTAGAATGATAATTAGAAACTTGAGTTAGTATAGTCGAAATCGGCCTGAATTACAGTTTAGGGTTCAGAGAGGTCCGCTCGCTTGGAGCGGATGACTTGAACTTGGTTTGAATTAGAAGTGAGAGCGGTCCGCACGCTTCGAGCGGATGACTCGAACTGCACTTTCAGCTGGCCGACCCGCGACCTCCTCGGATCGCGTGCCGCGCGAGTCGCGGGGCGCCAGAGTGGGGCGAACACTCGTCCTACGAAGTGGGATGTACGGTCGTGCTAGGGCGCGCGCGTTCGGCGTGAGCCACAAGCGTCTGGCGCTCGCTCGGGCGCTTTGCTTATTTCCTATACTGGTTACATACGCTCTTAAAATTAGGATTATACATGAGATGGCTTATGATAGCTTGTGCGTGTTGTGTCATGCATGTACCTCGAGTGTAGTGTGCTCAAATTCTAGGATTTGCTTAATTTTAATTATAGAAGTATGTAAAGTATGGATACGGGTGCGTAACGACGGGCGACACTTCATATTAAGTGGAATGGTCCTCGTACGGAGGCTGTGACACGCTTGGGCTCCAGCTGTCTGACAGGTACGCGTCGTGACGCGATCGAGTGGTCCAAATCCCTGGTGCGAGGGTGGTTGCGTTAGATTTGCCATCGGTCTGTACTACCGTGTGTCGGTATGCTCGTCTCTGCAATGGCGGCCGGCGGTGTGTGCGGCTCTACTGGGAGGTGTAGAAGGTTCCGAAATGTTCGGCGAACGTCACAGTAATATCAATGCAACGCGTTATGTATATCTTGCCAATAATGGTTCCAGAACCTGGGTGTCCAGGAAGTACCCATCCCCACCTCCTCGTGGTGGAACCTGGGCGCCAGGGTTGCCCGGAGGCTAACGGGGCTCTGGGGCTATCAAATTAAACTGGGACTCGGAGGTTTGGTGCATTATCGATTTGCCCAAGCTAGTCCGAGACACTTTCGTAGGGCAAAATTGAATAAGACTGAGGCTGGCAGTCTGAATCATTTATAAATTTGGCCAAACTGATCCATCCTAATTCAAAAAGGGTCAGAGTGAACGTGTTCGCGTACACGTAGTGAGTCCGCCTCCCCGAGGTTCCCCGTGGGTACTCCGGCGGTTAGTATTCGTCCTCTCTGACGGAGTAGCTGAAAGGCTCACCCGCTGGGAAAGGAGCTGCGGCACATCTGGATTTTCCCATCGCCCCTTTCAGTGAGGTGGGAGTAACTGGTTGGTAGATTGTAGATTCCGTCTGGCTATACCCGCTTGGGTCAGGAACCATACCCGATCACCATCCCGGTGTAGGGCAGACAAAAAATATCTTACCAATACGGGGTTCTAAAACCTGGGTGTCCATGAAGTACCCATCCCCACTTCCTCGTGACGGAACCTGGCCGTCGCGCTTACCCGGCGGCTAACGGATCACTGGGGTTATTGAATAATTCTGCGACTCGGGGGTTTGGTGCATTATTAATATGCCCAAACTAGTCTGGGCCACATTCATAAAGTAAAATTGAACAAGACTGAGGCTGGAAGTCTGGATCATCAATAAATTTGGCCAAACTGATTCATATTAAATCAAAAAGGGTCAGAGTGAGGGCGATCGCGTACACGTAGTGAGGTCGCCTAACCGAGGTTCCCATGGGGGCACTCCGCCTGTTGGGATTCGTCCCCTCTGGCGGACTAGCTGAAGGACTCACGCACGGGGAACGCGCCGCGGCACATCTGGATTTTCCAATCGCAGGTTTCAGTGAGCTGTGTGTAACTGGGCGGTTGATGGTAGATTCCGTTTGCTTATACCCGTCCGGATGAGGAAGCACGCCCGATAACCGTCCTGGTGCAGGGCAGACAAAATCTTCTCAATACATCAAAAGCATGTAAAGCCCACAGTTCTTTGTAGTAGAATAGCGATTTAGATGCCTAGGTTTCGAAGTAATAGAGTTCCAATGCTTCTTAAAACGCGATACCAAGTCTCACGTCTATGTTTCATGATAAGATATAATATTCATTGCGAACTGTCATATATACCTCGTATTCACCTCAAAAGAATGTAAATGCGACACTTCCTTGCTAGGGAATAGCGTTTGCAGATGTCTACGTATCGAAGCAATAGAATTCTGATGCTTCTGAAATCGCGATATCGTATCTCATTTCTATGTTTCATGGTAAGATATAAAATTCATTGGGAAGTATTATGTATACCTCGCATTCACTTCAAAAGAATGTAAACGCGACACTTCCTTGCCAGGAAATAGCGTTTGCAGATGTCTACGTATCGTAGCATTAGAATACTAATGCTCCTCTATACGCGATATCGCTACTCATTACTATGTTTCATGATAATATATGACATTCATTGTGGAGTGTTATGTATACCTCGTATTCACTTCACAGGAATGTAAATGCGACACTTCCTTGCTTGGAAATAGCGTTTGCAGATGTCTACGTATCGAAGCAATAGAATCCTAATGCTTCTTAAGTCGTCATATTGCATCTCATTCATGTATACCTCGTATTCCTTTCAAAGGAATGTAAATGCGACACTTCCTTGCTTGGAAGTAGTGTTTGCAGATGTCTACGTATCCAAGCAATAGAGTTCTAATGCTGCTTAATTCGCCATATTACATCTAATTTCTATGTTTCATGGTAAGATATAACATTCATTGTGAAGTATTATGTATACCTCGTATTCACTTCAAAAGAATGTAAACGCGACACTTCCTTGCCAGGAAATAGCGTTTGCAGATGTCTACGTATCGAAGCAATAGTATTCTGATGCTCCTGAAATCGCCATATCGCATCTCATTTCTATGTTTCATGATAAGATATAATATTCACTGTGCTGTGTTATGTATACCTCGTATTCACATCAAAAGAATGTAAATGCGACACTTCCTTGCTAGGAAATTGCGTTTGTAGATGTCTACGTATCGTAGAATTAGTGCTATAATGCTTCTCAAAACGCGACATCGTTTCTCATTTCTATGTTTGATGATAGTATATCATATTGATTGCAAAGTGCCATGTACATCTCGCATACACTTCAATTGAATGTACATGCGACACTTCCTTGCTAGGGAATAGCGTTTGCAGATGTCTACGTATCGAAGCAATAGAATTCTGATGCTTCTGAAATCGCGATATCGTATCTCATTTCTATGTTTCATGATAAGATATAATATCCATTGTGCAGTGTTGTGTATACCTCGTTTCCACCTCAAAAGAATGTATATACGACACTTCCTTGCTAGGAAATAGCGTATGCAGATGTCTACGTATCGAAGCAGTAGAATTCTAATGCTTCTGAAATCGCGATATCGTATCTCATTTCTATGTTTCATGATTAGATATAATATCCATTGTGCAGTGTTATGTATACCTCGTTTCCGCCTCAAAAGAATGTAAATGCGACACTTCCTTGCTAGGAAATAGCATTTGCAAATGTCTACGTATCGAAGCAATAGACATCTAATGCTTCATAAATCGCCATATCGCATCTCATCTCTATGTTTCATGATAAGATGTAATATTCATTGCGAAGTGTCATGTATACCTAGTATTCCTTCCAAAAGAATGTAAATGCGACACTTGCTTGCTAGGAAGTAGCGTTTGCAGATGTCTACGTATCGAAGCAATAGAATTCTAATGCTTCTTAAAACGCGATATCGCATCTCATTTCTATGTTTCATGGTAAGGTATACTATTCAATGCGAAGTGTCATGTATACCTTGTCTACATTTCAAGGGAATGTAAATGCGACGCTTCCTTGCTAGGAAATAGCGTTTCCAGATGTCTACGTATCGAAACACTTGATTTCTAATGCTTCTTAAAACGAGATATCACATCTCATTCCTATGTTTCATGATAAGATATAATATTCATTGCGAAGTGTAATATATACCTCGTATTCACTTCAAAAGAAAGTAAATGCGACACTTCTTTGCTGGGAAATAGCGCTTGCAGGTGTCTACCTATCGTAGCGATAGACTTCTAATGTTGCTAAAAAGGCGATATCGCATCTCATTTCTATGTTTCATGATAATATATAGTATTCGTTGCGAAGTGTCATGTATACCTCGCATACACCTCAAATGAACGTAAATGCGACAGTTCTTTGCTAGGAAATAGCGTTCGCAGATATCTACGTATCGAAGCAAGAGAGTTCTAAAGCTCCATAAATCGCGATATCGCATCTCATTTCTATGTTTCATGATAAGATATAATATTCATTGTGCAGTGTTATGTATACCTCGTATTCACTTCAACAGAATGTAAATGCGACACTTCCTTGCTAGGAAATAGCGTTTGCAGATGTCTACGTATCGAGGCAATAGAGTTTTAAACTTGTTAATTCGCGATATCGCATCCCATTTCTATGTTTCATGATAATATATAATATTCATTGAGAAGTGTCATGTATACCTCGCATACACATCAAATGAATGTAAATGCGGCATTTCCTTGCTAGGAAATAGCGTTTGCAGATGTCTACGTATCGAAGCAAAAGAGTTCTAAAGCTTCTTAAATCGCGATACCGCATCTCATTTCTATGTTTCACGATAAGATATCATATCCATTGTGCAGTGTTATGTATACCTCGTATTCACTTCAAAAGAATGTAAATGCGACACTTAGTTGCAAGGAAGTAGCGTTTGCAGATGTCTACGTATTGTAGCATTAGTGCTCTAATGCTTCTCAAAACGCGACGTCGTTTCTCATTTCTATGTTTCATGATAGTATTTAATATTCATTGCGTAGTGTCATGTATACCTCGCATACACTTCAAATGAATGTAAATCCGACACTTCCTTGCTAGAAAATAGCGTTTGCAGATGTCTACGTATCGTGGGATTAGAGATCCAATGCTTCTCAAAACGCGATATCGCTTCTCATTTCTATGTTTCATGATAATATATAATATTCATTGCGATTTGTTATGTATACCTCGCATACACTTCAAATGAATGTAAATGCGGCATTTCCTTGCTAGGAAATAGCGTTTGCAGATGTCTACGTATCGAAGCAATAGACTTATAAAGCTTGTTAATTCGCAATATCGCATCTCATTCCTATGTTTCATGATAATATATAATATTCATTGCGATGTGTCATGTATTCCTCGCATACACTTCAAATGAATGTAAATGCGACACATCCTTGCTAGGAAAAGCGTTTGCATATGTC
The DNA here is from genome assembly GCF_050948175.1 of Xylocopa sonorina. Lineage (NCBI taxonomy): Eukaryota > Metazoa > Arthropoda > Insecta > Hymenoptera > Apidae > Xylocopa > Xylocopa sonorina. Next base: position 10,197 of record NW_027490389.1, on the reverse strand, counting down.
TACGTATCAAAGCAATAGAGTTCTAATGCTTCTTGAATCGTCACATCGCATCTCATTTCTATGTTTCATGACAAGATATAATATTCATTGCTAAGTGTCATGTATACCTCGTATTCACTTCAAAAGAATGTAAATGCGACACTTCCTTGCTAGAAAATAGCGTTTGCAGATGTCTAAGTATCGAAGCAAGAGAGTTCTAAAGCTTCTTAAATAGCGATATCGCATCTCATTTCTATGTTTCATGATAAGATATAATATTCATTGTGCACTGTTATGTATACCTCGTATTCACTTCAAAAGAATGTAAATGCGACACTTCCTTGCTAGGAAATAGCGTTTGCAGATGTCTACGTATCGAGGAAATAGAGTTCTAAACTTGTTAATTCGCGATATCGCATCCCATTTCTATGTTTCATGATAATATATAATATTCATTGCGAAGTGTCATGTATACCTCGCATACACTTCAAATGAATGTAAATGCGACACATCCTTGCTAGGAAAAGCGTTTGCAGATGTCTACGTATCAAAGCAATAGAGTTCTAATGCTTCTTGAATCGTCACATCGCATCTCATTTCTATGTTTCATGATAAGATATAATATTCATTGCTAAGTGTCATGTATTCCTCGCATACACTTCAAATGAATGTAAATGCGACACATCCTTGCTAGGAAAAGCGTTTGCAGATGTCTACGTATCAAAGCAATAGAGTTCTAATGCTTCTTGAATCGTCACATCGCATCTCATTTCTATGTTTCATGATAAGATATAATATTCATTGCTAAGTGTCATGTATTCCTCGTATTCACTTCAAAAGAATGTAAAGGCGACACTTCCTTACCAGGAAATAGCGTTTGCAGATGTCCACGGATCGAAGCAATAGTGTTCTAATGCTTCCTAAATCGTTATATCTCATCACATTTCTACGTTTCATGATTAGATATAATATTCATTGCGAAGTGTCATGTATACCTCGTATTCCTTTCAAAAGAATGTAAATGCGACACTTCCTTGCTAGGAAGTAGCGTTTGCAGATGTCTACGTATCGAACCATTAGACATCTATTGCTTCATAAATCGCCATATCGCATCTCATTTCTATGTTTCATGATAAGATATAATATTCATTGTGCAGTGTCATGTATACCTCGTATTCCTTTCAAAAGAATGTAAATGCGACACTTCCTTGCTAGGAAGTAGCGTTTGCAGATGTCTACGTATCAAGGCAATAGACATCCAATGCTTCATAAATCGCCATATCGCATCTCATTTCTATGTTTCATGATAAGATACAATATTCATTGCGAAGTGCCATGTATATCTGGCATACACTTCAATTGAATGTGCATGCGACACTTCCTTGCTAGGAAATAGCGTTTGCAGATGTCTACGTATCGTAGCAATAGAGTTCTAATGCTTCTTAAATCGCCATATCGCATCTCATTTCTATGTTTCATGATAAGATACAATAATCATTGTGGAGTGTTATGTATCCCTCGTACTCACTTTAAAAGAATGTATATGCGACACATCCTTGCTAGGAAATAGCGTTTGCAGATGTCTACGTATCGAGGCAATAGAGTTCTAAACTTGTTAATTCGCGATATCGCATCTCATTTCTATGTTTCATGATAATATATAATATTCATTGCGAAGTGCCATGAGTACCTCGCGTACACTTAAAATGAATGTAAATGCGACACTTCCTTCCTAGGAAATAGCGTTTGCAGATGTCTACGTATCGAGGAAATAGACATCTAATGCTTCATAAATCGCCATATCGCATCACATTTCTGTTTCATGATAAGATATAATATTCATTGCGAAGTGTCATGTATACTTCGTATGCCTTTCAAAGGAATGTAAATGCGACACTCCCTTGCTAGGAAGTAGCGTTTGCAGATGTCTACGTATCGAAGCAATGGAGTTCTAATGCTTCTTACATCGCCATATTACATCTCATTTCTATGTTTCATGATACGATATAATTTTCATCGTGGAGTGTTATGAAAACCTCGTATTCACTTCAAAAGAATGTAGACGCGACACTTCTTTGCCCGGAAATAGCGTTTGCAGATGTCTACGTATCGTAGCATTAGGGTTCTAATGCTTCTCTAAACGCGATATCGCTACTCATTACTAAGTTTCATGATAATATGTAATAATCATTGTGGAGCGTTATGTATACCTCGTATTCACTTCAAAAGTATGTAAATGCGACTCTTCCTTGCTTGCAAATAGCGTTTGCAAATGTCTACGTATCGAAGCAATGGATTTCTAATGCTTCTTAAATCGCCATATCGCATCTCATATATATGTTTCATGATAATATATAATATTCATTGCGAAGTGTCATGTATACCTCGTATACACTTCAAACGAATGTGAATGCGACAGTTCCTTGCCAGGAAATAGTGTTTGCAGATATCTACGTATCGAAGCAATAGAGTTCTAGTGCTTCTTAAATCGCCATATTACATCACATTTCTATGTTTCATGATACGATATAATTTTCATCGTGGAGTGTTATGAAAACCTCGTATTCACTTCAAAAGAATGTAGACGCGACACTTCCTTGCCCGGAAATAGCGTTTGCAGATGTCTACGTATCGAAGCAATAGAATTCTAATGCTTCTTAACTCGTCATATCGCATCTCATTTCTATGTTTCATGATAAGATATAATATTCATTGCGAAGTGTCATGTATGCCTCGTATTCCTTTCAAAAGAATGTAAATGCGACACTTCCTTGTTAGGAAGTAGCGTTTGCAGATATCTACGTATCGAAGCGATAGTGTTCTAATGCTTCTTAAATCGCCATATTACATCTCAATTCTATGTTTCATGATAAGATATAATTTTCATTGCGAAGTGTCATGTACCTTCGTCTACACATCAAAAGAATGTAAATGCAACACTTCCTTGCTGGGAAATACCGCTTGCAGATGGCTACGTATCGAAGCAATAGAGTTCTCATGCTTCTTAAAACGGGATATCGCATCTCATATCTATGTTTCATGATAAGATGTATTATTCATTGTACAATGTTATGTATACCTCGCATTCACTTCAAAAGAATGTAAATGCGACACTTCCTTGCTAGGAAATCGCGTTTGCAGATGTCTACGTATCGTAGCAATAGAGTTATAATGTTATATTCGTAGTCATTTCTATGTTTCATGATAAGATATAATATGCATTGTGGAGTGATATGTATACCTCGTATTCACTTCAAAAGAATGTAAATGCGACACCTCCTTGCTTGGAAATAGCGCTTGCAGATGTCTTCGTATCGTAGCAATAGATATCTAATGCTTCTCAATACGCGATATCGCATCTCATTTCTATGTTTCATGGTAAGATATAATCTTCATTGCGAAGTGTCATGTATACCTCGTCTACACTTCAAAAGAATGTAAATGCCACACATCCTGGCTAAGAAATAGCGTTTCCGAATGTCTCCCTATCGAAGCAATAAAGTTCTAATGCTTCTTAGAACGCGATATCGCATCTCATTTGTATTTTTCATGATAAAATATAATATTCATTGCGAAGTGTCATGTATTCTCGTCTACACGTCAAAAAAATGTAAATGCAACACTTCCTTGCTAGGGAATAGCGTTTCCAGATGTCTACGTATCGAAGCAATAGAGTTCTAATGGGGGAGGGGTAGAGGTACTTCTCACACCCGAGAACCATCCTGTTTGTCTCCATGGACTATGGCAGCAGTCTTATCGTTGCAGAGCTCTCGATCCTATCCTTCGGGCTTCAGGGTCTCTTCTTGCTCACTTCCCGACTCCTCCACCATCGAGCCCGTCACGCTACCTCGGCGCACAGCCCTTCCGTGAACCTGCGGTCTTATTATCCGCCGAAGAGGCGTCTTATGGGTCGCTTCTTCCATCAGCTCGCCAGTCTAATCCGTTGAACGGTGAGAGAGAAACGAACGGGGGGGGGGGGGGGGAGGTTCTACCATCCTGTATTTCACGCTCCTCTCAAATACAGCTATCGCGATGGTCCGTGTCGCGCTTCTCGCATGGGTTGTGATCTGCGAGCTAGTCTAACCGAAGCAGGGGGGGGGGGGTGAGCGAGCCTTGTGACTTCACCACGTCACAGTACATACAAATTTGCGATTAAGTAGCTATGTGTTCGAATTCAATTCCGAATAATGCACTAAAAAGCATCCCAAATAACAAACGGCAAGATGGTAGCGACACCATGCCGGCACTATATTGCCACTTCCGAGGAGTGTCAATTGATTCGTAGTCATCTGTGACCGGATTCGTTAACTAAAATGCCAGAACGTGTTACCAGCACGTTCTAGACAAGCGAATCGCGCAGAACCAGCACCATGGTGACACGCGTATCATCGCTCCATTCATGAATCTCCTCAGCAATGACGCAGGATCACATTTGGCAATGGGGAACCTGTGCTTTCATACAAATTAGAACCGTTAGATGTCAGTAGATGTTCAGCATATGAGTATTGATAGACATTTTGATGGTCGTTTTCCTATATTTATAGTTATTGAGCGAGTCGTATATATTTCTTTCAATCCATCATAGACTAAAAATAGTATTTATAAGAAAAATATTACTTATAAAATAAAAATTCATGCTGTTGCATCCCTAACTTCGCCTTGTGTAATTTTTGAAATAACATGCTGTCATCGTATTTAATGTAACCCTCAATTGCATGAATTTGTAACAATAAATTGAAGAAAATATATATAAAATAAGTGTATATATTTTTATGACAAAGTAATTATCGACTTTATGGAAAAAATCGCCCTATCGAGCTAGTTTATAGAAAATAATAAAATCGAATTCTTATATCTTTGTGTTGTGCCGGTGTATCTATATTGGAATCAAAATAAATAAATTGCACAGTTTAGTCATTTTTCATATTTGCTTATAATTTTTATGGAAACAGCTTCCCCATTAGTAAATGTCAGACTATGCCACAACCAACCGTGTAGCTATGGTGAGCTGATAGTGTCATTGTCACGGCCGTGTAGCCCGTGTGCTATATCTCGGTGCTTTAATAGTGCCGTGATACGAATGCCGCCCCAGTACTAACAGTATGCCATTTCGAAAGCTGAGTAGGAGCACTTTGTTAGCACAGTTCTGACACGGAGTTCGTTCCATCCGTTGTCATTGGCGTGCCAATCGCTGGCTGTTTGGGATATTGTAGTGCATGAGGCAGACTTGTTCCTTATCATCGTAAAGGAGATGGATTTTCACTCCCCCCTTTTTGAATTTTTTAAATTATTGTTTGGAATTTTTGCCGTTTCTGTATCTATATGACCGCATTGTGGATTCAACTTCTTTTGAAGTGCACACGTGGTATACGCAACACTTTGCAATGAATATTATATCTTACCATGAAACATAGAACTGCGATCCGATATCGCGTTTTAAGAAGCATTAGAACTCCATTGCTTCCATATGTAGACATCTGGAAACGCATTTCCTACCAAGGAAGTGTGGCATTTACATTCTTTTGAAGTGTAGACGATGTACACATGACACTTCGCAATGAATAATATATCTTATCATGAAACATAGGAGTGCGATGCGATTTCGCGTTTTACGAGGCATTAGAACTCCATTGCATCGATACGTAGACATCTAGAAACGCATTTCTTAGCTAGGAAGTGTGGCATTTACTTTCTTTTGCAGTGCAGGCGAGGTATACATAACACTTCGCAATGAATATTATATCATATTATGAAACATAGAATTGAGATCCGATATCGCGTTTTAGAAAGAATTAAAACTCTACTGCTCCGATACGTAGGCATCTGGAAACGCTATTTCATAGCAAGGAAGTGTGACATTTACATTCATTTGAAGTGTAGACGTGGAATACACAACACTTCGCGATGAAAATTATATCTTATCATGAAACATAGAAATGAAATGCGACATCGCGTTTTAAGAAGCGTTAGAACTCTATTGCTTCGATACGTAGACATGTCGAAGCGCATTTCCTAGCAAGGAAGTGGGGAATTTACATTCCTTAGTAGTGTGGACAAGGTATACATAACACTTCGCAATGAATATTATATTTTATCATGAAACATAGAAATGAGATGCGATATCGCGTTTAAGAAGCATTAGAACTCTATCGCTACGATACGTAGACATCTGGAAACGCTATTCCCTAGCAAGGAAGTGTCGCATTTGTATTCATTTGAAGTGTAGACGAGGAATACATAACTCTTCGCAAATCATATTATATCTTACCATGAAACATAGAAATGAGATGCGATATCGCGTTTTAAGAAGCATTAGAAATCTATTGCTACGATACGTAGACATCTGCAAACGCTATTTCCTTGCAAGGAAGTGTCGCATTTACATTCATTTGAAGTGTAGACGAGGAATACATAACACTTCGCAAACCATATTATATCTTACCATGAAACATAGAAATGAGATGCGATATCGCGTTTTAAGAAGCACTAGAAATCTATTGCTACGATACGTAGACATCTGCAAACGCTATTTCCTTGCAAGGAAGTGTCGCATTTGCATTCATTTGAAGTGTAGACGAGGAATACGTAATACTTCGCAAATCATATTATATCTTACCATGAAACATAGAATTGAGATGCGATATCGCGCTTTAAGAATCATAAAAACTCTATTGCTACGATACGTAGACATCTGCAAACGCTATTTCCTTGCAAGGAAGTGTCGCATTTACATTCATTTGAATCGTAGACGAGGAATGCATAACACTTCGCAATGAATATTATATCTTATCATGAAACATAGATATGAGATGCAATATCTCGTTTTAAGAAGCATTTGAACTCTATTGCTACGATACCTAGACATCTGCAGACGCTATTTCCTAGCAAGGAAGTGTCGCATTTACATTCATTTGAAGTGTAGACGAGGAATACATGACACTTCGCAAATCATATTATATCTTACCATGAAACATAGAAATGAGATGCGATATCGCGTTTTAAGAAGCATTAGAAATCTATTGCTACGATACGTAAACATCTGCAAACGCTATTTCTTTGCAAGGAAGCGTTGCATTTACATTCATTTGAAGTGTAGACGAGGAATACATAACACTTCACAAATCATATTATATCTAACCACGAAACATAGAAATGAGATGCGATATTGCGTTTTAAGAAGCATTAGAAATCTATTTCTACGATACGTAGACATCTGCAAACGCTATTTCTTTGCAAGGAAGTGTCGCACTTACATTCATTTGAAGTGTAGGCGAGGAATCCACAACACTTCGCAAATCATATTATATCTTACCATGAAATATAGAATTGAGATCGATACCGCGTTTTATGAATTATAACAACTCCATTGCTACGATACGTAGACATCTGCAAACGCTATTTCCTTGCAAGGAAGTGTCGCATTTACTTTCATTTGAAGTGTAGACGAGGAATACATAACACTTCGCAAATCATATTATATCTTATCATGAAACATAGATATGAGATGCAATATCTCGTTTTAGGAAGCATTTGAACTCTATTGCTACGATACCTAGACATCTGCAGACGCTATTTCCTAGCAATGAAGTGTCGTATTTACATTCATTTGAAGTGTAGACGAGGAATACATGACACTTCGCAAATCATATTATATCTTACCAAGAAACATAGAAATGAGATGCGGTATCGCGTTTTAAGAATCATAAGAACTCTATTGCTACGATACGTAGACATCTGCAAACGCTATTTCCTTGCAGGGAAGTGTCGCATTTACATTCGTTTGAATCGTATACGAGGAATGCATAACACTTCGCAATGTATATTATATCTTATCATTAAACATAGATATGAGATGCAATATATCGTTTTAAGAAGCATTTGAACTTTATTGCTACGATACCTAGACATCTGCAGACGCTATTTCCTAGTAAGGAAGTGTCGCATTTACATTCATTTGAAGTATAGACGAGGAATACATGACACTTCGCAAATAATATTATATCTTACCATGAAACATAGAAATGGGATGCGATATCGCGTTTTAAGAAGCATTAGAAATCTATTGCTACGATACGTAAACATCTGCAAACGCTATTTCTTTGCAAGGAAGTGTCGCATTTACATTCATTTGAAGTGTAGACGAGGAATACAAAACACTTCGCAAATCATATTATATCTTACCATGAAACAAAGAAATGAGATGCGATATCGCGTTTTAAGAAGCATTAGAACCCTATTGCTACGATAGGTAGACATCTGCAAACGCTATTTCCTTGCAAGGAAGTGTCGCATTTACATTCATTTGAAGTGTAGACGAGGAATACATAACACTTCGCAAATCATATTATATCTTACCATGAAACATAGAAATGAGATGCGATATCGCGTTTTAAGAAGCATTAGAACCCAATTGCTGCGATAGGTAGACATCTGCAAACGCTATTTCCTTGCAAGGTAGTGTCGCATTTACATTCATTTGAAGTGTAGACGAGGAATACATGACACTTCGCAAATCATATTATATCTTACCATGAAACATAGAAATGAGATGCGGTATTGCGTTCTAAGAATCATAAGAACTCTATTGCTACGATACCTAGACATCTGCAAACGCTATTTCCTTGCAAGGAAGTGTCGCATTTACATTCATTTGAATCGTATACGAGGAATGCATAACACTTCGCAATGAATATTATATCTTATCATGAAACATAGATATGAGATGCAATATCTCGTTTTAAGAAGCATCTGAACTCTATTGCTACGATACCTAGACATCTGCAGACGCTATTTCCTAGCAAAGAAGTGTCGCATTTACATTCATTTGAAGTGTAGACGAGGAATACATGACACTTCGCAAATCATATTATATCTTACCATGAAACATAGAAATGAGATGCGGTATTGCGTTTTAAGAATCATAAGAACTCTATTGCTACGATACCTAGACATCTGCAAACGCTATTTCCTTGCAAGGAAGTGTCGCATTTACATTCATTTGAATCGTATACGAGGAATGCATAACACTTCGCAATGAATATTATATCTTATCATGAAACATAGATATGAGATGCAATATCTCGTTTTAAGAAGCATTTGAACTCTATTGCTACGATACCTAGACATCTGCAGACGCTATTTCCTAGCAAAGAAGTGTCGCATTTACCTTCATTTGAAGTGTAGACGAGGAATACATGACACTTCGCAAATCATATTATATCTTACCATGAAACATAGAAATGAGGTGCGGTATTGCGTTTTAAGAATCATAAGAACTCTATTGCTACGATACCTAGACATCTGCAAACGCTATTTCTTTGCAAGGAAGTGTCGCATTTACATTCATTTGAAGTGTAGACGAGGAATACATAACACTTCGCAAATCATATTATATCTTACCATGAAACATAGAAATGAGATGCGATATCGCGTTTTAAGAAGCACTAGAAATCTATTGCTACGATACGTAGACATCTGCAAACGCTATTTCCTTGCAAGGAAGTGTCGCATTTGCATTCATTTGAAGTGTAGACGAGGAATACGTAATACTTCGCAAATCATATTATATCTTACCATGAAACATAGAATTGAGATGCGATATCGCGCTTTAAGTATCATAAAAACTCTATTGCTACGATACGTAGACATCTGCAAACGCCATTTCCTTGCAAGGAAGTGTCGCATTTACATTCATTTGAAGTGTAGACGAGGAATACATAACACTTCGCAAATCATATTATATCTTACCATGAAACATAGAAATGAGATGCGATATCGCGTTCTAAGAAGCATTAGAACCCAATTGCTGCGATAGGTAGACATCTGCAAACGCTATTTCCTTGCAAGGTAGTGTCGCATTTACATTCATTTGAAGTGTAGACGAGGAATACATGACACTTCGCAAATCATATTATATCTTACCATGAAACATAGAAATGAGATGCGGTATTGCGTTCTAAGAATCATAAGAACTCTATTGCTACGATACCTAGACATCTGCAAACGCTATTTCCTTGCAAGGAAGTGTCGCATTTACATTCATTTGAATCGTATACGAGGAATGCATAACACTTCGCAATGAATATTATATCTTATCATGAAACATAGAAATGAGATGCGATATCGCGTTTTAAGAAGCATTAGAAATCTATTGCTACGATACGTAAACATCTGCAAACGCTATTTCTTTGCAAGGAAGTGTCGCATTTACATTCATTT